>NC_086317.1:77940487-78240487 GCF_036172605.1 Pelobates fuscus | reverse complement strand
AAGGAGCGAAGGCGCACCGCTCGATCGAACGCTCTTTAGTCAGACCGTTTGATTTTGTTAGTCAGGTGGGGTTCTGGTGTAAATAGCCCTAGCCGGACACCGGTGTCTTGTCTAGACTAGCGTTCTAGGGTGTATATTTTGTTCGCTAGGTCGGAGGGACCGGGAGACTAAGCGGCGTCTGTGTAAATTCGGTTCGCTAGCTCTCAACCTATCTTGGCTAAGTGGGAAGGCGTGTAAATTTGGAACCCACTAGATTTTTGATAGTAATCGACTAAGAGGCGTCTGTGTAAATTCGGTCCTCTAGCTCGCTATATGTGGTGCTTGGGCAGTGTGGCTAACCAAAACGGATGTAGATAGTTTTAGGTAGTCCATTCAAGGTACTGGCCAATAGTTTAGTTGGGAATTGTAAATGTGTTAAAGATTGTTTAGTAAAGTGTATATCTTGTTAGATAGCGCTGTCGGTTGACAGCACATGTGTTTGTTCTAATTTAACTTTAGCCTTGTGGAAATGTCATTGAAAGTGTAACGTTTTCAAATCTAAGCAAAAGGGCCTACAATATGAAAATACACCCATTGTATACAGCTAAATGTACATTCGTATTATATATATATATATGCACCATACCATATAATACACATATATATTGCAAACTACACATTAAATAATGATCAATACTCCACAAGCGCGAGCTCAGCCGTCTAGCGAGAGTGTTAATAGTGTGTTGCTGTATTATAGTGCACGGTACCATAACCCTGTATATTTACTGACACTGTATATAAGTACTAATCACTGTCGTCCATTGCATGTTTAACACCATAACCACTAATAATTGTATTGTGACCTTAAATTGTGCTTTGACCTATGCTAACCGTACTGTAACCGCTATTTGTAAAAGACGATGTTACTGGGGTGTGTTATAGACGGGTAATTCATATATAGAGAATTATAGCGTGGGTGACTGTATAGTTTCGCCAAAGGGCATAATATTGATTATCTAGTGACTGGTGTAACAGCTGTGCGTGTACGGGAATTCCCTGAGTGTTTATTGTGTTATTGTGTACGTTTCACTTGGTAACCGTACCACGTGGTGCTGTTGCCAGAGGAAACGGGTGTGACTGTTGAAAAGTACGCGTGCATAGTATTCGTTGTCAACGACGTTCCATTGATAAGTATGGGCGCGTCGGAGTCAACGATTCCGGATCCCTTAGGTTGTATGGTGAAGAATTTTAAAAAGGGATTCAAAACATGTGATTTTGGGGTTAAAATATCTCCTGTACGTTTGGTCACTTTGTGTACTAGGGAGTGGCCTACTTTGGTTGCGGCATGGCCGCCACGTGGCAGTTTGGATACAACTCTGGTACAGCGCTTACACGTGGCTGTATCGGGTAGGCCTGAACTTTACGGGCAGTTTCCTTATATTGATTGTTGGAGACAGGCCGTAAATGACTCGCCAAAATGGATTCAGACATGCCACGAGGAGCAATGTCGCCTCATGGTGGCTAGGACTTGTTTGTCCACTAGGACTGGTGTTAGGCCCATTTTGGACACGCCCCCTGAGTCCGAGATCCCTTTGCCGCCCCCTTACTTTCCTTTAAGAGGAAGTGACGCGAATGCAGGAAGTCCTGCACCCCTTCCCCCATTGCCCCCATCCACTTCCGCTTCCTCCTCCAGTACAGAATCCACCCCCTCTCGTACTAAATCTCCCCTTCCGGAACCAGAACCAACCCCCATTAGATCTGAATATCCTGATTTGGCGCCACTTCAGACTTCCGGTCAAGCTTCTTCTAGCTCGGCTCGAAGTGTTCTATTTACTAACTTTTCCCAAAACCAAGCTCCCACATCCTCATGCTTTATTACCCCCCGACCGGAACCTCTAACTGACGCCCCTCTACGTAGCCCCATACTAACCCGACAACTGACCGGTACCCAACAATTAAAACATTATCAGATGCCTCTTCGTCTGAATCCCGGGTCAGCCTATATCGATGCCGCAGGTCAAATGGCACATGCTGACCCAGTCTTCGTATATGTCCCGTTCACGACTACCGATCTCTTGAATTGGAAGACCCGCAATTCCTCGTACACTGAGAAACCACAAGCTATGACCGATCTGTTCACCTCGATAGTTCAGACACATAACCCGACATGGGCTGATTGCCAGCAGTTATTAATGACTTTGTTCAATAATGAGGAAAGGACAAGGATTAACCAAGCGGCCATTAAAGCGCTAGAGGATAGAGCCCGTGCTTTGAATCAAGCCAATCCAGCAGCATGGGCCGCAACACATTATCCTAACACCGATCCCGACTGGAATGTAAATGGTGCTGATATGGTTCAACTCAGAGCCTATAGAGACGCTTTAATTGCTGGCATGAAAGCCGGAGGAAAGAAAGCCATTAATATGTCGAAGACAGTTGAGGTGATTCAGAAAAGTGATGAAGCGCCCAGTGTTTTTTATGACCGATTATTGGAGGCATACCGCTTGTATACCCCCTTTAATCCGGAAGACGCAGATAATTCCCGAATGGTGAACTCCGCCTTTGTCAGCCAAGCTTACGGAGATATTAAGCGCAAGCTACAGAAGTTAGAAGGGTTTGCAGGTATGTCTATCACCCAACTAATGGAGGTAGCGAATAAAGTATACATGAACAGGGAAACAGAGACTAAGAAAGAGGAAGAGCGTAAGATGCGTAGAAAGGCAGATATGTTAGCGGTAGCGATCGCAGGCGTAGATAGACGGGGCCCAGATAGAGGCGATAGTAAGTGGAATGAGGAACCTCTAAGTAGAAATCAGTGCGCATACTGTAGGGAAGAAGGGCATTGGAGAAATGAGTGTCCGCGAAGAGAACAGTATGAGAGAGACAGACCTAGGACAGGTTATGGAAACTTTAGAGGCAGAGCGAGAGGTAGAGGAGGCCCCGGAGGGAGTAATGGTAATAGAGGGAGCAATGGGAACAGAGGAAGTGTTAGGGAAGATAGGTATTTTCCAGCAGCGCAAAGGTCCCGCGATAGAGAAGGTAGGGACTTTGTAGGATTGGCTGACACGGTCATGGAGGACTATTGATACCGACCGGGCTCCATCCCCCTTGGTCGAGCGGAGCCTATGGTCGATGTATCAATAGGGGGAAAAAGGAGTGCGTTCATGATCGACACTGGTGCTGAACATTCAGTGGTGACTAATCTAGTTGCTCCTCCATCTGGAAGGACTATTACTGTAATAGGAGCAACTGGAAGAAGTGCTGAAAAACCGGTTCTTAAAAGTCGACTCTGTACATTGGGAGGCCACGTAGTAAAACATCAATTCCTTTATATGCCTGAATGTCCAGTCGAATTGCTGGGACGTGATATGCTATCTAAGTTACAAGCGCAGATTACGTTCCTACCAAATGGAACAACATCCTTAAAGTTTAATGGACCTTCAGGTATTATGACATTATCCGTACCAAAGGAAGAAGAGTGGCGACTTTATACAGCGTTGACTAGCCAAAACCCTAGGAGTGATGAGTCCTTATTCAACATACCAGGAGTTTGGGCAGAGAACAACCCACCAGGACTGGCCCGCAATATTCCACCTATTAAAATCGAACTAAAACTTGGGGTTTATCCAGTGAGCCTAAGACAATATCACATCCCGCAGAAGGCTAAGAAGAACATACAATCTTATCTGGATAAGTTCATACGGTATGGTATCCTAAAATTCTGTACTTCCCCCTGGAACACCCCATTGCTGCCTGTTCAAAAGCCCGGTACAGATGAGTATCGACCTGTGCAGGACTTGAGAGCAGTCAATGATGCGGTTGTTAGTATACATCCAGTTGTACCCAATCCATATAACCTGCTTGCTTTAATTCCGGGCGGGGCTACTTACTTTACAGTCTTAGACCTCAAAGATGCCTTCTTTTGCCTCCGAATTGCCGCAGAAAGTCAATGTATCTTCGCTTTCCAATGGGAAAATGCTGTAACGGGCTCAAAACGCCAAATGACCTGGACAAGACTGCCCCAAGGGTTTAAAAATTCACCTACCCTATTTGGTTCAGCTCAAAGTCAAGATTTATTGGATTTCGAGTCCATCCCAGGAGAGTGTGTATTGTTACAATATGTAGATGACTTGTTGATAGCAGCAGTTACAAAGGAAATATGTCAGCAAGCGACGCACGATCTACTACACATTCTCTGGAAGGCAGGATACAAGGTGTCTAGAAAGAAGGCTCAGTTGTGTTTGCCAACTGTCAAATATCTGGGATTCCATATCTCTGAAGGTCAAAGAATTATGGGGCCAGAGAGAAAAGAAGCTGTGTGCCAAATACCGATACCCAAGAATAGAAGACAAGTGCGAGAATTCTTGGGGGCAGCAGGCTTCTGTAGGATATGGATTCCCAGCTACGCGATACTGGCGAAACCTCTGTATGCAGCTATCAAAGGTACAGAGCACGACCCCTTCTTATGGACTCAAGAACAGCAAACGGCATTTGAAGATGTGAAGAAGGCTTTGATGAGTGCCCCAGCATTAGGTCTACCTGATCACACACGACCATTCTACCTGTATGTACATGAGCAAAGAAGAATGGCTGTGGGAGTATTGACACAGTACTTGGGATCATGGCAAAGACCTGTCGCCTACATGTCTAAGCAACTGGATGCAGTGGCCAGCGGACTTCCACCTTGTCTAAGAGCCGTAGCTGCAGCCGCCCTGCTAGTAGCTGAAGCCGATAAACTCACTCTGGGTCAAGAACTTTATGTACGAGTCCCACATGCAGTACAGACGTTGTTGGATTACAAAGGAAATCATTGGTTTAGTAACAGCCGTATGACCAAGTATCAAGCAATGTTGTGTGAAAACCCAAGAGTGCATTTAGAGACTGTAAACACCTTAAATCCAGCTACCCTTTTGCCACAACCTACTGAAAGTCAACATGATTGTTTGGAAGTAATGGATGAAGTATTTTCAAGTAGACCAGATCTTCGTGATTTTCCCATCCAGAACCCCGATGTTCAATATTACACCGACGGCAGTAGTTATGTGAAAGAAGGGATCCGCTATGCAGGATATGCAGTAACAACAATAGACAAGGTGATAGAAGCTCGGCCACTGGCGAAAGGAACATCAGCACAAAAGGCAGAATTAATAGCACTGACACGAGCGTTACAATTGCCTTAAGGTTTAAGAGTGAACATCTACACGGACTCCAAATATGCGTTTTTAAGCACTCATGCCCACGGAGCTTTGTATAAAGAAAGAGGACTATTGAATTCAGAAGGCAAAGAAATCAAGTATGCAGCTGAAATCCTACAACTATTGGAAGCAGTGTGGAAGCCGAAAGAAGTCGGTATTATTCATTGTCGAGCGCATCTGAGAGGAGATGGTGATGTAACCAAAGGAAATCGGATGGCAGATAGTGCAGCTAAGCGTGCCGCTGAATCAGGAAGACAGGAGTATGTGGGGCATATAGCTGCTCTTATACCAACTCCACTGTCTCAATGGACTCCAGTTTATACAGCTCAAGAAGAGGAGTGGTTAAAGACTGAACCTGGAAAGTATTTGGAGAACAAATGGTATCAGTTAGAAGATGGAAGAATAGTCATTCCAGCATCACTAGCGGTAGAAATTGTCCAAAACTATCACAACGGGACACATTCTGGGAGAGACAGCACAGAAGAATCTCTCAGAAAACATTTCTACATACCAAGATTGTCCAACTTGACTCAGGCCATTGTACGAAGATGTGTAACGTGTGCTAAAAATAATGCAAGGCAAGGACCAGTAAAGCCACCAGGAGTCCAGTTTATGGGGGGACTCCCCATGTCCGATTTACAAATTGACTATACAGTGATGCCTAAATCGGGTGGACATCGTTACCTGCTGGTAATTGTGTGCACCTATTCAGGCTGGGTAGAAGCATGTCCTACTCGTACAGAGAAAGCAGGAGAAGTTGTGAGATTCCTGCTACGAGAAATAATACCCCGATATGGACTACCCTGCTCTATAGGATCGGACAATGGTCCAGCTTTTGTTCACCAGTGCCTACAACAACTGACTCATATGCTTGGTATAAAGTGGAGGCTTCATACGGCATATAGACCCCAGAGTTCTGGTAAGGTAGAGAGAATGAATAGAACTATTAAGAATCAGTTGGCTAAAATGTGTCAGGAAACCCAACTTAAGTGGAACGTTCTCTTACCCATAGCTCTATTGCGAATCCGCAGTACACCTACCAGAAGGATGGGCCTCTCTCCTTTTGAAATTATGTATGGGCGACCACCTCCCGTACTTGATAACTTAAGGGGGGATTTGAGTCAGTTGGGAGAAGGAATTACCCGGCAGCAGGTTGTAGAGTTGGGTAAGACTATGGAGGAAGAACAGAAATGGGTACAAGATAGATTACCTGTGAATATTTATCCCCCAGTTCATAGTTACCACCCAGGAGACCAAGTGTGGATTAAAGAGTGGAATAATGTACCGTTAGGACCCAAGTGGAGAGGTCCTTATGTTGTTCTTTTGTCTACCCCTACAGCGATAAAAGTAGCCGAAGTGACTCCGTAGATACATCACTCCAGGGTTAAACCAGCAGCAGTCGATTCTTGGCAAGTTACAGCAGATCCAGAGAATCCCTGCAAGATCCGGTTAAAACGCACGACTCAGTCGGAGTGACGAGGAACCTTGTGGATTACAAATTTTATTGTTTCGGAGATTTGGTACGTGAGTGAGAGGGCCATAATAAAGCCTGTCCGCTCACCGACGTACAGCATATAAGCCAGGAAAGTCTCGAAGGGACTCCTGTGAAGACGAGCAGAACTCCATTCCCTGCAGCCCTTACATCCTGGAAGCTGAGGTGCCTTCGCACGGACGAAGACTGAGGATGACGACGAAAGATGTGTTTATGATAATGTTTATTTATGTGTATTTTTATATTCAGGAAGGTAGAGGTACCGACACTCCTAGCTGTGAGGTATGCATTAAGACTACAAGAACAGGTAACCATATTTCCCAAACCCTAATTTGGCATTCACAATACGAGTGTAAAGGAGATGTATCAAGATGTAGATACCTAAATATAGAATATAGTGTGTGCCATTTAGGAGTAGGAGAACCTAAGTGCTTCAGTCCGGAGTATCAACCTCGTACAATTTGGTTGACTCTCAGGAATGGAGATCCTCAGGGGACCCTAATTAATAAGACGGTGTTAGAATCCGTACATTCTTCGGGTGTTCTGCTATTTGATGCGTGTAAGGCGATATCAAGTGGTAGAAAGCCGTGGAATGTATGTGGGGATCTTAGATGGGAGAGGACGTATGGGTCTAACGATAAATATATTTGTCCCAGTAGTAAAAATAAATATGTGAGTCCTAGATGCCCAAATAGAGATTATAACTTTTGCCCATATTGGTCTTGTGTGGGGTGGGCAACTTGGGGACAGACAGTAGACAAGGACATGATTGTGACTAAGTTGCCTAGCAGCCCATATTGTAAGTCTATGGAATGCAATCCAGTCCATATACTTATAAATAACCCCGACAAGTTCTTAGATACATATGGTAATTTATTTGGGTTTCAAATATATGGGACGGGTTTAGATCCTGGGACAGTATTGTTTATAGGGATAGAGACTGATACGGTATCCTCCCAAACTCATCAAGTATACCATTCCTTTTATGAAGAGATGAGTATAGATAATAAGATCCCCCATAATGCTAAAAACCTGTTCATTGATTTAGCCGAAAGTATTGCCGGTAGTCTTAATGTTACCAACTGCTATGTGTGTGGAGGTACTAACATGGGAGACCAATGGCCTTGGGAAGCAAAGGAGGTAATGTCCGGTTCTGAGGCAGTTGACCAATTAATATCTACACAAGCCGATTATCATATGAGTGTTAGAGGTAAATCTGAGTGGAGATTAAAGACCTCCATCATAGGTTATGTTTGCATAGCAAGGAAAGGAATGATGTATAATACTTCTGTAGGAGAATTAACTTGTCTAGGGCAAAAAGCTTATGATGATGATACAAAGAATACAACTTGGTGGTCGGCTTCAAATGTCTCAGAACCATCTAACCCGTTTGCTAGATACGCCAATTTAAAGGATGTGTGGTTTGACCTATCCATCACATCTACTTGGAGAGCCCCAGCAAATTTGTACTGGATCTGTGGTAAGAAAGCCTATTCGGAGTTGCCACAGGACTGGGAAGGGGCATGTGTGTTGGGTATGCTCAAACCATCCTTCTTCTTGTTACCTATTGAAACAGGTGAGACTTTAGGTGTTAAAGTGTATGATGTGAATCATAGGAAGAAAAGGGGACCCATAGAGATAGGCGCCTGGGAAGATAATGAATGGCCTCCCCAGCGTATTATAGATTATTATGGGCCAGCCACGTGGGCAGAAGATGGTACCTTTGGTTATAGAACCCCTATTTATATGCTCAACCGTATTATACGATTACAGGCGGTGGTTGAGATTATTACTAACGAGACATCACAAGCGCTCAATCTTCTAGCGAAGCATAATACCAGGATGAGGACAGCAGTCTACCAAAATAGATTAGCTTTGGATTACCTTTTGGCAGTAGAGGGAGGTGTATGTGGGAAGTTTAACCTGAGCAATTGCTGTCTTCAAATAGATGACGAAGGGCAAGCAATAGCTGAGCTTACTAGCCATATGGTTAAATTAGCGCATGTGCCTACTCAGGTATGGAAAGGGTATAATCCAAGTAGTTGGTTTGGTAGCTGGTATGAGTGGTTTGGAGGGCTTAAGGCAGTGGTAGGTGGAGTCCTACTGATTTTAATGGTGTGTCTACTCCTGCCGTGTCTTATACCCTTAGTAGTTAGGTCTGTGCAAAGCCTGATAGAAAATATAGCAGAGAGGAAGGCTGCTGCACAGATAATGGCAATTTATAAATATAAGGCTCTAGATCAAGGAGAACCAATGCAAGATGAGTGTTGAAGATTCACATCATAAGATAAGTCTGGTCTGGTTCAAGGTAACTTGCGGTGTATGCAAACTAAGGTTAAGTGATGCCTCAAGTAATTGTGAAATATCAAGAGGCATCAAAGGGGGGAATGTGGTGGAATCTCGGTAAAAATAAATTTAGTAGGCCGAGATTACCACGTGGCATGTGTACGTGCATATGCTGACGTATCGATCAGTTGGTTGCACGAGGCAAGATACGATCAGTAGTGTACGGAGCATGTGCAAGAATACAGGATGTAGTATTCCCCTCCTCCATTGTGCTGGACAGGCCATGCGGTCAAGCAGGAAGTTAATTCTTATTTGTATTGATTGGTCAAGAGAATGTGCGGGTGGAGCTTAATATGGGAGGAGTTATGTGCCTATATAAGGAGCCTGCACTATTGTCCGGGGCTCAGAACTTGCTGTATTTTGGTGACATTAGTCCCTCTGAGTCCCGATCGGTGATCCAATAAAGAATCTCTTCCTTCCTGAAGAAACCTGTGTCCATCTCTCTGTGCTTTGCTTCCGTCAGTTTCTCCGGTATCAGTTCAATTTCTTCAGTTGCGGTATTTTTTTTTGTAAATATTAAAATAATTTCTTACCTTACTTTGAAATATGTTTATGTATTCATGTAGGATACCAGAAGAAAACAACTATCTGTCCTTTAAAAAAAAAAAAAAAAAAAAACTATTTATACAAATTATATATTATACAATTTATACTAATTATACATATAGTGTCTATGATATAGTTGTACTTTTAGTTAAAGCTGTGAAAATGTAAAGAAAAGAAAATGACAGTAAACTGAACACATAGTAAAATCTAGGACACTAAGGAATTACACGTTTTGGGTTTTTTAGCGGGTGGGGGTGGAGAGAGATTGCATATTTTGTAATGGCTTATCTGCAGAACATATTCAAAACAAGGGATCTCATTCATTTTTATCAGTTGAAAACTAGAGAAAGGTTTTTGGTGTTAATTGCTGGAGATTTAATATTAATTCCCAAATTTAGGCGAAAAAAATTAAAATTGAAATACATTTGTTTTCACTTCGACTATTTAGGCCGAAAATGTCACATATACCGTATGTTAATCTAATTCCAAAAATGCATACTTCATTAACCTAGCCCAGGAGGCAGGCTATGAAAATGCTAACTAGCTCTGCCCTGCTGTGGGCCGCTAGGGGCAGCCGCTACAGGGAGAATGAAGCTGGGTAGGCGTCGAATGTGCCGCTGAATTCTAGAACTGCTGTTTACCTCGTGCGGTCTCCTAGGAAACGGCATGTGGCCAATCGGCAGGTAGAGTTCTCTTCGTCATGGCAACACTGGAGACGCGTTCGGAGATGAAGGCCTGGCAAGTCCTGGCACCGCGTTGATCCAGAGCCTGGGGGAGAGCGGGGATTAGCCGCTTACTAGCTGCTGGGACAGAGCGTGGTATTGGAGGCTCAGTATCCGTGCACAGGCCCGAGTAATAGTCACCCTGCTGTTTGGGACATATTGATTCTGTGCATGCTGATAGAAACACCTAGTGTAAAATGTTCAAGGCAAAAGTGCTTATTGTTGGACCCAGTGAGGTATGGATGTCACTTATTTGCTTTAATGTGGAATTAGTATTATTGTCATAAAAACTACACACTCAGGCTCCTTGTCATGTGCAGCACTCTCACTGTGTGTGTGTGAATGTAGGTATATGTATGTATATTTGGGGAGGTGGGCAGTTATACTATATAATGCACTTTTGAAAATTTGCTTTATAGTTTTACATTATCTTTAATAATATACATATGCAATAATGGGGCAGCTGTTTCTAGTGGGCATAATTGCATGCAAAGTAATGCAGATGCCAGTGTTGTTACTATGATACATTCAGGGCCGGTGCAAGGATTTGTGCTGCCCTAGGCAATGATCCATTTTGCCGCCCCCTCATGTCACTCACTCACTGACAGACACACAGACATACACTCACTGACAGATATACACTCACTGACTGACACACACACACAAACAGACATATACTCACTCACTCACTGACAGACACACACAGACACTTACTGACAGACATACACTCACTAACTGACACACAGAGACACTCACTAACATACATGCTCACTGACAGACACACACACACACAGAAACTCACTCACTAACAGACACACACACACACACACACTGATATACATACACTCACTCACACACACACACTGACAGTCAAACACTCACACACTCACTGACACACAGACTCACACAATTTTATTTTTTGAGGCCCATCCAGTCTCTCCCTCCCTGGGGTCCAGTGTGGGGCAGCTCCTCACTCCTCCAGCGCGCTGTTTAGTATGCCTTTGCGGAATGATGTCATATTCTGGCTCCTGGCATCACAGAGGGCGCGCAAGGGAGGAGTGAGAGGCTGCAAGAACAGCTCCCTCGCCGCCTGCCTTCTCCGCCCCCCTCTCCTCATGTCACCGGCATTTGTTGGCAGAGCAGGCGCCTGCCATCAAGATAAACAGGTGCCTGCTCTGTCTTACCTAGCACTGAATCGGGGGGCCAGATGGCCACCTCCTGGCCCCCCTGTGACAGGGCTCTTCTTGGCGCCCCCACCTTCAGGCACTTTGAGGATCGGCCCAGCGTTGAGGACGGCTCAAGAGCCGCTCGACGGGCAGGCAGCTCACCAGGAAACATCCTGGTGGGTGCCCCCAGCAGGCCAGCGCCCTAGGTGAATGCCTAGTTCGCCTAACGGTGGCGCCGTCCCTGGATACAGTAAAGGGAAACTTTAGGCGCCCAGACCACTTCAGCTCATTGAAGTGGTCTGGGTGCAGTGTTCAGGTTCCCCTTATTTTATTTATTGTTTTATAGAAACTGCATTGTTTACATTACAACACTAAGACAGCTTCTAGTGGCTGTCTACCAGACAGATATAAGAGGCGTTTCCGGGATTTTACTGGACTTTAGGCCTCCTAACTGACACTGGACATCCTGATGCTCTGCATGAGGACATCCAGCATCATTGAAATCCCCGTAGTACTTTCCTATGGGGAGGGCCTAATGCACTCGCATGCGAGGGACACCAGCACTGGAGTAGGGTAAGTGATTAAAGGGTTTTTAACCCTTTATTGTCTGGTTGGACCAGAGGGCTATAATGTTAGGAATATCACTAATGTCATTGATGTGTATTTATCTTTTGAAAGTCTATTGCATATTTCCTTGCATCAAGTGTTCACTAATTGCTTCAGATCAAAGGGAAACACGCATACTTAAGGCATTGTATGGCAGTAAAATTCTAACTTGATTTTTTTTTTTGGTGGGTGTGGGGGCTGTGTTTTTAATACATGTGATTGAATTAAGTGATTACTATTTATTTATTTTTTTGTTTCTTTACATGCAGTGTGGCAAAACAGTTTTAGCTAATTTCTTGGCAGATGCTACCGAAAGTATAGGTGGAGAATACAACCCAACTCAAGGTGTTAGGTAAGTTGCCAGTATTTTAAAGTTTACATCTGTCAGATTTTTTAAAAATTATTTCTTCAAGGATTTATTGATATACTAACCATCATTTAAATGTAAATAACAAAACCTTCTATGATCGGCGGTGTGTTTACCTGCACGATTTCCCATTTTTCCTTTTAAAAAGAGAGACGCAACTGGAGCATCTTGTAAAAAATACTCCTATTTGTTTTAAGCTGCCTCCCTAAGGACTCCCATTTCCCAGGTGTATCATTTTTCTTCAGTTCTAGAGCAGTCAGACAGGGAGCACATTACTCACTCACAATTATTCATTAAACACAAGATTTTGTTTGGTTGCATAAAATCTGGTGGAAAAGACAGAATTCTGATTGCAATGCCAATTCTCCTATATACTAAAGCTAAATAAGGTCGGGACGCGCAAATGAGCAGCATCTTATTAGAGCGCTCTGATTGGTTGGTTTTAAAGCCCTTTGTCAGACAAGTCTCAGTTTTCTCAATACTTGACGCTGGAAAAATTATCTAATAAGAATGTAAAGCATTTGAAAGCCTTTATAAAGACCTCATAGGGCGAAGATGAATTTATCTGTTTGCATCATGGTTTTGTATTTTTGCATCCAGGTTTTTTTTTTTTTTTTTTTAAATGTTGTTGCGCAGGATTATAGGTTTTTTTTATTTGGCTTTTTTTGGGACAACAAATGAAGTTAAGAAGAAAGAAGACTTCAGATGATACGTATAATTTATTTATTAAAGGAGCACTATAGGGTCAGGAACACAAACATGAAAACCACTATCCAGCCCCCTTTGCCTTCCTAAAGATAGTAAAATCGTACTTGTATTCAAGTCTGAAGCTGCTGCCTCTGCCTGTGAACTTCCTCTGACATCATCAGAAGTAGTGGCCTGATCCAATCACAATACTTCCCCATAGGATTGGCTGAGACTGACAAAGAGGCAGATCAGGGGCAGAGCCAGCACAATTCAAACACAGCCCTGGCCAATCAGCATCTCCTCATAGAGATGAATTGAATCAATGAATCTCTATGAGGAAAGTTCAGTGTCTGCATGCAGTGGGAGGAGATACTGAATGTTTGGATGCATTTTAGGCAGCCATGACCCAGGAAGGATCTCTAACAGCCATCTGAGGAGGGGCCAGTGAAGTTCTCACTAGGCTGTAATGTAAACACTGCTTTTTCTCTGAAAAGACAGTGTTTACAGCAAAAAGCCTGAAGGTAATGATTCTACACACCAGAATAAATTCAATAAGCTGTAGTTGTTCTGGTGACGATAGTGTCCCTTTAACACTTGTCGGCTTCCGATGAGCCTTTTATCAGTTCAAATTAATTTAATTTCCTCTGTTTAAGGTTCATGTTGCTATGAATAATATTGATGCAGGATTACCATGTTCTGAGTGGCTTAACCCCTTAAGGACCAAACTTCTGGAATAAAAGGGAATCATGCCATGTCACACATGTCATGTGTCCTTAAGGGGTTAAATGACTGAGTGGCTGCTTTTTGGGTTTATTGATACTGCCACGGAGCTGTATTTTGAGGAACTATAGACATATTGTGGGGGTTTTTTTTGTTTGTTTTTTTCCATCTTTAACCCTTTAAGACCGGAGGGCGTACTATTACGCCCTATTTTAAGCAGCTCTAAACGCCGCCGGGCGTAATAGTACACCCTCTGTTTGATTTTTTAACTTACCCGGTCGCCGGCGATCCCACGCGGCACGTCCGTCCTCCTGGGGACCCCCCTGGCCATGTGAGAGTGAGGTCCTTGCGAGGACCTCACAATCACATGGCCGGGTTAGCTGGCTGAGGCATTGCCACCAGGGGGACTAACTGTAATGACAGTTAGTCCCCCTGCTGGCTGAATTCAAATAAAATAAAATTAAATCAGTGTAAAAAAAAAAAAAAAAAAAAAATGATATACTTAGATCATATATATATATATATATATATATATATATATATATATATATATATATATATATATATATATATATACACTGTCTACGTGTATTTTACTATTAATATATATAATTATATATTAATATCAAATTACACGTAGACTGATGCTGATCAAATATATATATATATAATTATTGTTATATATATATATATATATATATAATATAAAAAAAATGTAAATACGCTAAATAAAATTAAAAAAATAATTAAAAATAAATAATTAAAACATATATAGATGTGTGTTATTTCGTTCTAACTGTATTGTCATATTAATATATATTTATTTCAAAATACACGTAGAACGAAATAATATATATATCTATATACATAAATATATATGTATATATCACTATATATATACCTATATATAAATAAATTTTTTTATTCACTCTATCCTGAGGAAGGTCCCTGTGTGGACCGAAACGTTGATTTTGATACATGGAATAAAACCGATTTTTTTACATTTGAAACCAAAGTCCGTGAGTGCAGCCTCTACTTTTCTTCAATTGTGTATATATAAATAAAAATATTTTTTAAAAATTATATATATATATATATATATATATATATATATATATATATATATATATATATATATATATATTATGTAATATTGTTACATAACTAGGTATCCTAGTTAATTACAATTAGCGGGACCTGCCTGACAACCCATGCCGAAAGTATAGGGAATTTAATTTGCTAGCACTATATTTAACCCTATAACTTTCCAAGACACCATAAAACCTGTACATGGGTACTGTTCTACTCGGGTGACTTCGCTGAACACAAATATTAGTGTTTCAAAACAGTAAAATGTATTACAACGATGATATCGCCAGCAAAAGGGACGTTGTTTGCATTTTTCACGCACAAACAGCACTTACACGGACGATATTATTGCTGCAATACTTTTTACTGTTTTAAAACACAAATATTTGTGTTCAGCGAAGTCTCCCGAGTACAACAGTACCCCTCATGTACAGGCTTTATGGTGTTTTCAAAAGTTACAGCGTCAAATATAAGGCTTGTGTTTCATTTTTTTCACATTAAAATTCGCCAGATTGGTTATGTTGCCTTTGAGACCCTATGGTAGCCCAAGAATGAAAATTACCCCTATGATGGCATACCATTTGCAATAGTAGACAACCCAAGGTATTGCAAACTGGGTATATCCAGTCTTTTTTAGTAGCCACTTAGTCACAAACACTGGCCAAAATTGGCGTTTTTTGCATTTTTCACACACAAACAAATACTAACGCTAACTTTGGCCAGTGTTTGTGACCAAATGGCTACTAAAAAAGACTGGACATACTCCATTTGCAATACTTTGGGTTGTCTACTATTGCAAATGGAATGCCATTATGGGTGTAAATTTTATTCCTGGGCTACTATACAGTCCCAAAGGCAACGTAACCTGGCGAATTTCAATTTCAAATGTAACGTGCTATATTTGACCCTGTAGCTTCCCAAAACACCATAAAACCTGTACATAGGGGGTACTGTTTTACACGTGAGACTTTGCTGAATACAAATATGTGTATTTTATTGCAGTAAAAGCAAACAGTATTATGACATTGACAGTTAAAATGTAATGTAGAACTAAATAAATAACAACATTTCTTATTTTCTCCCATTTTTTTCATATTAAATTATGTTTCATAGCTAAATATTTGATATTAAATGAAAGCCCTGTTTCCCCTGAATAAAATGATATATATATTAAGGGGGGATGCATTTAATATAAAAGAGGTGAATTACGGTTGGACAGACATATAGCGCAAATGCCAGGTTTTGTTTACGTTTTGTTTTGTTCACAACGTGTACATTTGGCTCAGTCCTTAAGGGGTTAATTAAATGAACTCTGTAGTGTTAGGAATAAAAAGATGTATTCCAACACTAATCTGTTCCTCAGCACCAACGGTAGATAGGGACTACATTGAATAAGAAGATTCTGAAGGACACTTAGTTGGAGAAGTAGGGTGGGAAATTGAGATCCCAAAGAGGAAATTAGTAACTTTTCTGTAAGCAGAATACTATAATTTAGTGGCTTGTTGTTAATGTGTATGGACCAATGCCAGTTCAAATATTCCCTTAAGTACATGGATAATCCACTTATATATTTATGTAGGAGGATAAAACACGGGCTTCCTGGTTCCATGCTCTCTAATGTGGAAAAATGTATATGCTCGATTTACATGAAAACCATATGGCCTAGACATTAATGTGTTCACTTATTATTGGAGAGTGTGTGTGCCCTATTAATTATCAGTTAATACCATGTCAAATCAGATTAAGTGGTTTTCTTGGTTTATATGTGGATATTATGGTATTTGACCTGAGTTTTTGATACAAAACAGCTTGGTATTTTATTTTATTTTTGCTATATATGCCAGTTTATGGGTTTATTCATTTGAATTCAATCTTATTGAAAGTGTTATTCCATGTAGTCATACCTTAAAATGGGAAGGGAATTTAACACATTACCTCTGTTCAACTTGGTATGTCCAATGAGAAATCAGACTCCCATTCCAATGTTTGATTCCATAGTATGTTATCGGTTGCTGTTTATTATAGGAAAAGCTAGCTATACCGATCAGGGTACCAGCAAGGTCAACCTGCTTTTTTACTCCTTTTTTTTGCAGCTTTATTAGGGGTTTAATTCTCCTCCATCCCATTTGAGGTGGGAATGCACTCAACGATTTATTGTAGATTTAAGCTGATCTAATGCTACAAGTTGGTGTTTATATTATTATTATTATTATTATTATTATGATATTTATAGAGTGCCGTCAAATTCCGCAGCACTTTACAATGGGTGGACGAACAGACATGTAGTTGTAACCAGACAAGTTGGACACACAGGAACAGAGGGGTTGAGGGCCCTGCTCAATGAGCTTACATGCTAGAGGGAGTGGGGTAAAATGACACAAAAAGGTAAGGATAGTATTAGACTAGTGACAGTTGCAGAAGAGGAATGCCTGTATACCTGTATACAGTTAATTTCAGCAAAATGAAGCTCCTCAATTTACTTTCTTCTTTGCGTGTATTTCTGACAGATTTTTTTCTGTTTAATATTTGATTCATATCATATTTAGTAAAACTTAACATTTTAACAAAACCTTTTACATGTTTTGATTCATTTTATAAAACTGTGTAGTCTATTCATCTCAAGCTCTTCATAATATAAGATAAAATTGTTCTTAATTCCAGAATTCTAGAATTCGACTGTCCAAGTGTAAATGAGAAAAAAGGCCCTGGTTGTGAAGTTGAACTATGGGACTGTGGAGGAGATCACAAGTAAGTGGAATGCTGAGTGTAAATATATACGTTGAGTCGTTTTTGTGAGTATAGCACGATAGACCATGTTAAAACATCTCTGGGGGCCACTCTAAAGGTGTGCCATTGCAGTTACAGTAAGACTTAATGAGCTATGGGGAAAAGGGTTAAATAAATGAAGTGAAAATGATTAAACTAGGAGATATCAAGGGCAGACAATTATTTAAGAAACCTCTCATTTACAACCCTTTTCGACCTTTCTTATTACTCAGGTTTAGCCATAAAATAGCTCATTCTAAGGTTAGCGATTACAAGCTTTTTTCAAACACCAATATTTAAAGAGTTGGTGGTAGGAATCTCTATGTGCAGCCTTTCAGCGTGAAAAGCTGCACATACAAATAAATAGGCACTTGTGTGCCAGGAGCTAGTTACACCTTCGACACATGTGATTTACGCTGCCCATAACTCTGTTCCAGGCTGCCTAATGTCAATTCTGTCCATGTTTTACATCTGTCATCAGCGTGCTGGCGACAGACGTGCTTAACTTCCACTCTGCCTGCAAGAGGACGCTCATTCTCCACTAATATTGGCAATAATAAGGCTGTAAAAAACATTGTCTTTACTGCTTAACCTTTTTATCTTTTGTTAAAAAAATACACAAAAATAATCTGCTTTTATGGATATAAAACAATTGCAAACACCGATTTATCAAAAAAAATAATTTGTTAAATATATGTGTGTCACCATTATTGTCACCTTTTTAGTTCATACTTTGTGCTACCTCCCGTTCCCCAGAAAATCTTGAGTCTTTTCAGTGCAAAAACAACTTTCTTACAGTAGGTAATGCTGTAAAATCATTTTGCCCATCATAAACCCCATTCAAAATATTGGATTTTCCTCAGATCAAAGTGACAAGAGTGGCTGTAGTTGTATATATCGTTGTTGGTAACCTAATGCCTTAATATGTAAATATATATATATATATATATATATATATATATATTTATTTATTTATTTATTTTTGGGGATAACCACAGCCCCCAGTAATTCTACATATTATTTACTAAAGGCATAGAGCTGGCAATTGTAATTCATTTTTTATAGCTCATGCTATCCCTCTGGCCTTGTGCAGATCTTCGCATCTAAGAACTGTAAATATTATAGCTAGTATATTAAAATATTGCCAATAAATTTGATGGAACTGTCCTGCAAAATGGATCAGATTTATAGAAAACCATGTATCTTTCATCCAGTAAACAGTGTTTGTTTACACACTTTTTTTTACTTTACTTTGAAATAATGCATTCTGTCCTTTTCTAAATTAAGTTGTTATGGTGCCACGAGGCCCCTGAGCACACTCTTACCTTAAGAGGTTAAACTGTTCTCAAATGGTTTAACCCCAAAAGTTGCATCCGGCGCCAATCTCTAGGTTCTGAATCTCAGTTACAAGAAGAGTAAAGTTCCACCAGGCAGGGGCGCTGCTGATTGGCTAGAGCGGTCAGCTGATGTTTTAACCAACAGTCCCCTTGCTCGGTGGAACTCTGCGTTTCCTGTAACTGAGATCAGCGCTGAAGGCAACTTTTGGGGTTAAACTGTTCAAGAACGGTTTAACCCAGTAAGGTTAGAGTGCATTTGGGGGCCTCTTGGCACCATAACAACTTAATTTAGATGTAGTTGCTATGGTGACTAGAGTGTCCCTTTAAGTCTTCAAAGAAAGCCTATAATAATACATTGTTAAATCTATGACTGTATGCTATGTTTTCCTTACAGAATGTTTAGCCTTTAAAGAAGTTCTAGACAATGTACAAATAACACATGATTCTCTGCTGTTTAAATAGGTTTGAAAGTTGCTGGCCAGCCTTAATGAAGGATTCCCATGGGGTAATTATTGTTTTTAATCCTGACATTCCAAGTCACCTTAAGGAGATTGACATGTGGCACAGCACCTTTATACAGAAGCAACGATTGCAGGAAAATCAGTGCCTCCTAATTGCTCACCACAAGCCTGGATCAGGTGATGATGGAGAACGCCCAGATTTATGTAAGTATATTCCATTCTTCAGCTCATAGGTGGAATGTCATAATTAATCTTTAGAGGCATTCATTTCTAATAGTGAGGCCTTAACGAAAGGTGTCACTTTACCGCCTGTGGCACACCTACACTGGATGTCGCAACTCCAAATTAATGTGATGTCAGAGCAAAATGTCACATATTGGTGATTTTTATCTAGTGCCCAAGAGGGTATTACCCTTGCCGTGTGAGAATATGTTACTGAGTTGTTGTGGTTCGACTTAAAGTTAATTCTAATGAATTTGGAGAGCCTCCAATTCCTGTCTAATTTAGAATAATTCCACAGTGGGTTTTAGTAATTTATTCCATATAAATATGCCCACATTTTTATTGCCTACAAACATAGAAAAGTTATATGATTAATGTTGCATTTCCCTCTTTTGAGATTAGCTTTTGCAGCGATATGAGCACTGTGCCTCCTCACCAAGTAGATCACTGACTTAGATTTGTTGCTTTCGTTGGCATCCAGTGAATAAAACTGAACTTTAAAAGGGCGCTATAGGCACCCAGGCCACATAATCTCAAATAAGTTGTCTGGGTGCCATGCCTCCTCCCCCCATTTTAACCCTGCAGTTGAAAACATTGCCATTCTGTTGAACAGCAATGATTTAATTGCAGGGTTTACCTTTCGGCTGTCACTCAGACAAATAGAGCTTTACTCTGCTATGTGTATCAGATAGTCCCAGAGAGTCCATCTGATTAGCGCACCGTGGCATTTTGCAGTGCATGCACATTAGCCTCCCAATGCAAGGAAAGCATTGGATTGGCTAGGTTTTTTTAAAGGAGGCATGCCAGAATGGCCGAGATCGCACTGCGAGAGAGAATAGTTAAGTAACATGCACCTTCCTGCAGGTGGGGGACAGTCACCTAAATGGCCACCGTGGTACTATAGCATTAGGAATAAACAATAATACACATAATGCTATAGTATTCCTTTAAATATAAAATAGTTACATTGTTTTGCTAGTGGTACTCTTACATGGAATGTAAACTGTTATAGAAGGAAATCCACCACAGTTTCTGTTTGCTTTTTAATCTAACTCTGTTTTTAATTGTTTATTTTATTTTATCCAACACATGCATGGACACAGGCTTCCTAGTAGATTGTTTTATAACCAGCAATCTGTGTGTTTCCAAACAGCCAGAAAACAAGTTAAATTTACCTCACAGCAACGCAGACTGCACAGGGGATATTTATCAGAGTTTTCTGAAGAGGGGAGATCATTCCCATCATTATTTTGATTGTATTTGTAAAGTGGCTTAGACATAAAGTTTTTCTAAATGACACCAGTTGTAGCAGAAAATTCCTTTTCAGAAGTCTGCCAAATTTATAGTGGTGGAAAAAAATCTAAAAGAATGCATTATGATTTTTTTTTTTTTATTATTATTAAAGGAGCACCTTAACATTAGGAGTACAAACATACCCTGAAACCTAAAAAATACATAAAAAGCAGGACAACATTCTAATGTACCAATGAGCATGGGAAAATTTGGTGTCTTCATGCAAAGCGTGAAGATGCCAAATTTCGGTCCTGCAAAGATTGCAGGACAGCAATAGGAAGCATCTTTAGTAGCTGACTGAATGACAGCCACTAGAGGTGTTCTTAGAGATGAATGTAAACACTGCCTTTTCTCAGAAAAGACCATGTTTACAATTGAGAGATTGCAAGGACAGTCTCTGTGCACCAGAACCAGTACACTGAACTGTTCTAGTGCATAACCCTTCTTAAATAAAATCTATAATCCATTGCACAGTAACCACATTGTGATGAACCTTCTATTAGAAAGGAAAATGTAGTGAGCGAAAAGTAAAATTTTGCAACATGAATGTATGGACTCTAGGTGGCAGTGTAACACAACTTTAAAGATGAACATTTTTGGTTTGACACTGCAAAAACTTAAATTTTTTCATTTATATATGAAACATAATACAATATGAATAACATCTAAAACAACGTGTAAGAAATTGAGTCATGATTGAGTGTTATTTTCCAAGTTCTGCATGGCATTTTAACTGGGAATGTCAAAATACTGTTAGTTTTTACTGCAATAAAACACATATTTGTATTATGTTGTACAATGATCCAGAATAACATAGATAGTCACATAGAGAGTGTTTTGAATTAATAGTTTAACTCTGTATGGTACACTTTAAAACATTCAGACGTGCATAGGCCAGGTAAGGGAAATAATATGTAAAGTATCCACTAACGCCTATTTTTCTGGGGTGACTTTTTTTGTGGGCAGTGGGTGGGATTCTACTAGGGAAGTGTCTTCAACAGTCTTTAAATGTTTAGATTGCAATGATGAGGGATTATGGGCTGACAAAATAAAATAACTAAGTAGCAAAGAACACAGGTGACACTCCAAGGTCTATGATGGTGTGTTTATTAGAGGGTAAGTCTCCTCACAGATAAGTGCAACGTTTTGTATCTATATCGCCTTAATTACCCCCCTCTAAATAAACACACCATCATAGACCTTGGAGTGTCGCCTGTGTTCTTTGCTACTTTGTTTGACTTTGACAGATTGCCGTGTCATCTGCCTTCACAGGGCACCTCCCAGGTCGATGACCAGTGATTGAGCGTAACCAGAGTGCGGGTGGTGAATTGTTTCTTGTGAAATATAATAACTGACCGAAGCTTCAGGGTGAATTCCAGGAGAGTTAGTTGCTTCCCTTTGGCTGCTCTTTTGTACAGTATATATACTGCAATCTAGACAAAGCAGGTGACAACATTTTTATATAGGTCTTTGTTTTATGGTGAACAAGATATGGCTGCATATCATCAAAATCTACTCCCTCCATATGCTTGTTTTATTCAACAATACACTTTGGCTTCTCGATTTGTGTATTGTTTCTGCAGACTTATAATAAATAGAGTATGGAGAAACAATCAGTAAATAAAGACTATAACCACCTGGGTGCTATTACTCAATGGTACTCCCTCAAATACCAATATAAACAATAATTAAACAAAAAAAGGAGAATGCACACCAGAACCCACAAGTAATGTATAACTTGGTTTAATAAACCAACAATAGGTTTAAACATACAAATAACATATAAAGTGACAAAAAAATAGGCAACATGTAAAGAATGAACAATAATAGTTTACCAGATTTCTCACAAGCCTAATAGGGCAGAAACACGAATCCAAAATAACCCCCCAACGTTTCGGCACCACCTGGCTGCCTTTATCAATGGTGTTTATAAACCCTTGTGTTTATTAGAGGGTAAGTCTCCTCACAGATAAGTGCAACGTTTCGTATCTATATCGCCTTAATTATTACCCTCTAAATAAACACACCATCATAGACCTTGGAGTGTCGTCTGTGTTCTTTGCTACTTTGTTTGACTTTGACAGAGTGCGGTGTCATCTGCCTTTACAGGGCACCTCCCAGGTCGATGACCAGTGATTGAGCGTAACCGTAGTGCAGGTGCTGAATTGTTTCTTGTGAAATATAATAACTGACCGAAGCTGCAGGGTGAATTCCAGGAGAGTTAGTTGCTTCCCTTTGGCTGCTCTTTTATGTTTATAAACACCCTTATGACACCGCACTCTGTCAAAGTCAAACAAAGTAGCAAAGAACACAGGCGACACTCCAAGGTCTATGATGGTGTGTTTATTTAGAGGGTAATAATTAAGGCGATATAGATACGAAACGTTGCACTTATCTGTGAGGAGACTTACCCTCTAATAAACACAAGGGTTTATAAACACCCTTGATAAAGGCAGCCAGGTGGTGCCGAAACGTTGGGGGGTTATTTTGGATTCGTGTTTCTGCCCTATTAGGCTTGTGAGAAATCTGGTAAACTATTATTGTTCATTCTTTACATGTTGCCTATTTTTTGTCACTTTATATGTTATTTGTATGTTTAAACCTATTGTTGCTTTATTAAACCAAGTTATACATTACTTGTGGGTTCTGGTGTGCATTCTCCTTTTTTGTTTAATTATTGTTTCTGCAGACTGACATTGTGCACTCATCATGAAGTGTGGAAAAAATGTACATGTCCTTTCTATCTGTGTACTTAAGGGCCAGCACCTCATCATGGCGCAAAGCAGTTGTTGTCCTTTTGCGGTTTTTGCCAGCGGTCAGCTTCTGGGGGAAACTGTTATGGTTTTTCTGCACTGTGCCACAGGCTATAGTATCAAGGTAAAATCAATTTTAAAATAAATCGCAAAAGCCTCCCAATGCTTTCCTATGGGAAAGCATTGGATATGTTCAGATCATCAATATTGAGGAGGGTGAGGTAAGTTTTAACTTTTTAATAGGGGAAAGGGCCACCTTAAATGTGTTTTTAACACTATATTGCTCCTTTAATTGGAGGAGAAGATCACATACAATTTTGCTGATGGTTCCAACAAAATCAGGGCAGCCTGGTGGATCTAGTTGAATGTCTTTTATTGCATAAATGCAAAATTCCCAGTTATTACCCAGTGTTGTATTCTTACAACTTATAAAATATTATTAAATAGGTAACCTGCTTTAATGGAATGTACTGCTTGAACTTCAAAAGGGACTCGTCAATGCAGATAATTTGATCGGGTGTAATTTTCTGAAATTTTTAACAAGTTATCAATTAGGGGCCTAATTTTATGTAGAAAGTCATACTGTGGTTTATTTCTTGGTGGAAAGTGGGTGTTATTACTGAAATGGAAGAAGCTGTTAATACCTATCCCTCTTCATAATTCACAGAAAAAGATGGGTAGCTAGGATGGGGTGCTTGTGCCAGTAATTCCCAATCCATTTTTTTTTTCACAATCCGCATTACTAGCATGAGTTCCCAGAACCTCCTTAAGTGCTGTCACATATTCTTGCTACTGTAGTGAGAAATGCTGGCTGGAATTCAAATTAGTTTGCGCAGCCATGAGCTCAAACATGCCATCCATCATAAACAGGCTAAAATAATTTTCTTTCTCACAATGATCAATTCTAGTTATGATGCCAGTGGTTGGCAAAATGGGGGCCTTTCAGGGTCACGGGGGCACCATCACCAGAAGGCTCGCCTAGGGGCTTTACATATAACGCAGTAAGTGTCTCACTGTCAGCTCAAAGGAGTCACTCTCTTCTGACTCACGCATCAACATGGCGTTGGCTTTCTCCGCAGTGTAGTAACTGGACATGATGACTTTTTAATGGATGAAATCATTTTTTTCTCTACCTGACTAACAGTCCCTCTACACCCCCTCCCCCTCCCCCCAATGCCACTGTCCGCTGCAGAACCCAAAACCCAAAAAGCAAAATTGACGACTGATCACAGAATAAAATTCTAAGATTAGCTCTAAAACTGTTATATATATTTTTTTTTTTTTTTTTTTTTTTTTTTTAATAAAAGTGGGGTAAAAAAAAAAGGCCAGCATTGGTAAGATAAAATGCTCTGATACACTATACCGCCATTAGGGCATTGGAAAGGGTTAAAAAAACAACTAAAAATAGTTAAAATAATAAAAATCTGCCCCCCCCCCAATAAAAAAAATCAAAGCAGTACTAGTGTACTGTTCACTCTGATCACATTATTAACATTGTGATCAGCAGTAAAAGGATTGAATAGAATAATGTTTATTTATATTTGTTTAGACACAGTAAAACAATGATCACGGTGACAAATAAAAGTATGTAATTTAAAAAGCATACTTCACGCAATTGTTTAAAATTATTCTGATGTTAAGCTAGACCACAAATGTGAAATAAAAATTACAGGTCATCATTTTTTGTGTGTGATCTTTAGTAACAGTATAATAATACCGTGCTGTACTTGTTTTTCACAGCCTCTGCACTTTCCAGATTGACACTTGCACATTCCAACCTTGAGGAAGACCCTGAAGATTTAAGAATGGAATTTATCAAATTTCTAAGAAGTGTTGTAAGTTCATTATCGGAAAGCAGAGACATAGAAGAGATGTCCATTATTACCTAATCCTGCAGTGACTACCGCTAAATTATGCCGGGTGTTAACATCAGGCTGGTTTTAGATTGAGCATAACCAATTACTGGAAAAGAAACTGATAACAGCAGTTTTGTAACGATGGAAAAAAGCCCAACATGCAATTTCTCAAAATAACATGTCAGATGTTTATGTAAATATGTTATTTTTCAATCATGTGTTTTTTTTCTTACAGGACATGTTTGGTTTTCAAATTAAGAGATGTGTGTTGTAATTAAAAATAAGCACTGTATAACATGCAAAGTTCTTACAAAAATAATAAATTATTAGGCACAATGCTTTCTATTTTTTCCTATGTTAGGTTAGATGGAGGGAAAACACATTAATACGATATTGAAAGTTTCCTTTTCTTGAAGGGGCAAATAGTCAGAGTTAAATGGTAGAAAAATCTGATATATTGGTTTTCTCAGAATGACTTTAGTAGATGGATTTGAGGAGCATGGAGATGCATATTTGTAATAGAGAACACACCTTTGGTGATTACAAAAGACAATGTCAGGAGATCTTACAGTACAGGCAGCCACCAGAGATTCAAATTCATGAAACAAATGTCTAAGAACAGGAGATCAGATGGAATAAGGAGAGTGAACGGAGATAGAATTGTAATAATTTGGCACTGACTAGTTTGCATCATGGAGTCGCATTAAATCCAACATGCTGTCGAGGTCTAGTGGTGTCATACATAACGCATGGCAATATTAGGTCTGCATCAGGGTCCGATTGCTTTTTTTTTTTTTTTTTTTTTATCATGTTGGAAAGGACATAGAAAACCTATACTACATATCATGCACAAAACTGCCATCTTTGATAAATGGCACATTTATATACCATTTGTATACTCAAGTCAAGATGAGCTTGTCTGGAGGTGCCCAATGCAGTGACGGTTACCTGGATTTGAGATTTGACGTTATGCTTAGTGGTGGTTCTCAAATATAATGCTTTATAGGAAGGCTCCATACCCAACAACCAGAACATTTTCTACATTAACTGGCAAGTTTAGATAACCAATAAAATGATATGCCTGGAGACAATGTGTAAGTCAGATGTTAATGTTTATATGAAAAATGTCAGAATGCAGATATCAAAGTTTATATTTATATATATATATATATATTTGATGTTGTAGAACAGTGGCATAGTCACTAAGATCATCTAACCAAATTAGTACCACCAAGTAAATATGTGCATGCTCATAATACACAACTAGAAAAATGGGAAGATAATCACAAACCATTTAACCAGTAAGGGTTGCATATAGCTTTGACTGGTTTCTCTGTTCTGGGATCTGAATATCATATATATTTGGATAGATATAAATACTTTGAATACAGTGTTCTAGAAGATACGTCTGATGATATGTCACCTATGAACGTGCTGTGTTGTGAGATGTTTGGTTAGTGGAGCCTAGACACCAGAGATGCACACTTGTACAAACACTGTACTAAAACACTGAGATGTTCGCCTCCATAGAGAATGAGTAGAAACACATTACCAAAGAATAACCGAGAATAATCAACATTTCTAGAGGATCATGTCAACAAAGACTTGTAATCAAGAGAAATATTCCTAATGTCAGAGCAGGTAGCATTGATTCAGAGTTGCTAAATGTAGTCAGAAAACTGGATATTTAACTCAAGTCATAGAGTACCCATAAACATGAAATGTTATAAATTGCAGAGGAATCAGGCCAACACAGAGACAGCATGAAGAGACTGTATAAATCACAGTAGCTGCTGGGTGCTGTGAAAAGTGAGAATTGAAGAACGATGCATAGAAAGTGCAGAAATGGAGATAAGTTATTTTATTGAGCATTCGTGGCAGTTTGAAGACTCGGTTCTCTAGTAAGACATGCAGTTTTCACTGTACTGCGTCATTTATTTGTAAATACCCACATTAAGATAAAAGAAGACATGCGTTGTGCTATTACGTTTCAAGAGGGCACTCTTGCAGCAATGCAACTTGCACACTATCCCAATGCACATTTAAATATATGATTTTTTTTTTCCAATATATAATTTTTATTGATTTACAAAAAATAAAGAAATCGGTAAAAGGTAACAAACATTGAGGAAATATCCTCATTTGAAAAACAGTTGTATAAAAATATGTATGTTAAAGAATCTACATCAAAATTTTTAACATATGAGTATTATTAAGTAACAAACTACATAAACATATGTATATCTTCCGGACCAGCTTTGGTCACCTTTAAAACAAAGTATCACAGGATCAACTATAGTTACATTCCTATTTTAAGTTTGACAGTCATTAGAAAACCTTCTGTTACAAGATGCATGGGTGTGTGCTGCTAAGCATGGTTTATGATAATAAAACATTTTGATAACAATTAGGTATTTGAGTAAACGCTGTTACAGAAGAGACTTTTAATTACTGAAACAATGCTTGCAATGGATATGCCCAGGGGTGGGCTCCTGTTTTGTTAGCTATATAACATGTCAGGTTTCGATATCTTGCTCAGGTATGATCCTAATAAAATTACGCTTACAGTTTAAGATCACCGTGAGCTTTTACCTTTGGGGTCGGGGGGAGGGAGTATAACTGTGAGGTGATTAATAAGGTTGATAAAGCAGGAATTGAGTATAGTAGGGGGAGGGTGGTAGAGGGTAGATAAAGTAAAAAGTAATAAAGTAATTATAGTACACTTCCCGTGCACAACATTAATTCGTAAGTTACAATTAATTTACAGATTAACATGTTGTGTTAATTGTATTGTTGGTAAAAGAGTTCCCAACCTTTCCAGTTATCTTGGAATTGTAACATTTAAAAAAAAATTTTTTTTAGTATCTCTCCAATGGCTGTTTAATTGTAAGCTCACCTGCCACGTCACAGCAAAACCTCTTAGGTGAGTCCTATGCTAACAATTCAACTTACTGCTTTCAGCTAAAGGAAAAATCTCTAATGAGACAGAAATGGGTATTTATCTAAACCCCCTACATACTTATTAACCCTTAATAGGGGACACATGGGGTGGGCGGCAGCACTGTAACATGGCTGTGTGATATAAAAGCAAATACAAATATACAAAATTTAGCCCTGTGCTCAAACTCCCACTACTCCTGAGCAGCAGTAATGACTTAGGAACACACCAGCCCCATTACATACAATAAAACAAATTAAAGAAAGAAGTTACTTGCACACTATCCCAGATCCCCATGCGCATGTAAATAACTTTAGCTATTCAAGCCAATAAGGTGTAAGCTCCCCTGCCACATCAAGGCAATACCTCTTAGGTGAGTCCTACACTAACAATTAATCTTGCTTCTCTCAGCTAAAAGGCAAAATCTCTAATAAGACAGAGATGGGTGTTTTTCTAAAATTCTACCCACTTATTAACCGTTAATAGAGAACATTTAATTTTGTATGTTTTTTATTTTGTATATTTGCACTTGCTTTTGTCTTACACAACCATGTTACAGTGCTGCAGTCCACCCAATGTGTTCCCTATTAAGGGTTAATAAGGGTGTAGTGGTTTAGAAAAAAATAATTTCTGTCGTTATTATCATTATTATTATTGCATGTGAAGGACAAAAGTCACAATTCTCTTCTCCAATCTTCACATGTTCATTGGGTGTATTTTCCTTCCTTATCTGTTTTCACATTACTTAAAATTCTAGTAAGCTACTGGATTTCCCAGTAGTATTGAATAAGTTCCCTAATTTACTTTTTGGAATTAGTTATTACAGTAAGATATTATTATGACACTGGGCTTGTTATTATGACAGTGAATCCATGCCACTATTAAACCAATATTTAACCTGGTAGACGGTTAGAGTCCAAATAGGTAGAGATACATACAAAATTCCGTTAGTTTACAAAAGTTTTACATAGGACGATGTGTCAGTAAATCTCAGGTGCACATTAAATGACCAGGTGCAAATATGCAGACGTCTGGTAAGATCAGAGGACAGGTTTTCCAATAAGCTTCTGTGTATCCATGTCTAATAATTCATCACATTTTTCATTTGCTGGATGGTATGCAAAATATTCCCATTTTAGATGTGATGGAAAAGTCTGATCAGGGACATTTTAATACAGTATACTGTTTGGAACACATTTCAAAGCTTTGAAATAAAAAAATTTAATTATGCAAAGAAGATAATGCCTTTTAAAGCTGAAAGTCCCAGAATAAATCTCACATAAGAAAGGTAAAGAAAATGTATCTGTACAGATTTCAGTGATATAAATTACCAAAGTTACCTGTTTTAATGTAATGTTTCCTCAAAATTTGCTAATTTTGTTGTACTTTTTTTTTATTAGAGTTGATGTCCATATTTGTGTTTGTTTGTCGATTTTTTTTTATTATTTGTTATGCTTTTTATTCAATAGAAATATAGCTAAAAATGTTTTTATAAAATGTCATGAAATCAATTTCAAATATAGAAATATAAATAAAATTTAAGGGGGAAAACAATCACCAACTCATAGTGAGTGTGTGTGCTCGGGAGGACTTTGTTGCCCTTTGCTCATTGTATTATCCCACATCCCATAACATAGGGGTTTAGGGGACTATCACTTATTGCTGATGGAGGACTTCTTGTTTGTTTTTTTGACAGTGCTCATTGGCTACTGCATGCTTCTAGAGTGATGATTTTTTTTAATGAGTTTCATATTCAACACATTTTCAGTTCTTTATTCGTGTGTTTGTTTTTCACAATATATGGTGAGTTGTGTTTATTTAAGAATGTATATGTATTTGACACATAATTAAGTGCAAGGAGTTTTTGACAATTGTTTTGCCCCAAAAAAGAAAAATTAACAGGTTTCCAAGAAATCAAATGCTGGATGGCCTTATCCCATTTTATGCCTTCCCCTGATTATGTGTGCATTACAACACCTACAAAGGATATCCACCTTTACCAGTGATGATGGGTAACCTTGAAAGTGAAGATATTTATCGACTACTTCTGTACAACTAATATTCAGGATGACTCCAGACGCACAACAGATGGTATCATGCAGACTTTAATACAATCCTCAAATTATAAAATACTATGTTTCACCTCACTATGAGACCTTTGACAAAGATAATATTTGAATAAGATTATATATTCTCACTTAATATGTGACTAAAATTGATGGAAGTCCTCTAACCATGAATCATCTCTTTTCCATCAATCGTATCTTTTTTTGGCGCAAAATGAAACTCTGGATCATGACTCGAATTAAACTGTTCATCGATTGTCCATGTCATTTGTTTTGTGATACGTCCATATGGTGCTTCAGAGTTTTAAAATTCTGATGACCCGACAATCACCCAAAATTCATACAAATTGCACTTTGAAACCAAATGAACAAGTCTATCAAGCAGTGTGGGAAACAGTTTTCAAACATTTGCAGTGCAAAGAATAGCCGTTGCTGGCCACTTTCACTGAAGGATTATTACCACAACCAATTTGTAGCCACATAGCCTTTTTTTAATGGTATGTATATACTTTAAATGCCCCAAAGATAGTTTTATCATTCTGCAAAATATCACAATATTTGTTGTGTTATTTATATTTTCAATAATTTTATTTTGAAAAATACATATGTGTGATATAATAAAATGTTAAATCATTTCCAATGCTACATCTTTAAAAATATCAGATATATTTATTTGCAAATATAACCAACAAATAAAGGTACATCATCTTAAATTACTTTTATTGTATGTATCTTCCATTTACAAAGAGGTTCATTAGGTGTTTGCCGCTTGAATGTACGTGAATTTGAATGGTTTAAATTCATAAGTTACTATGGTTGTATTGTTATTAAAACATTATTGTAAGTGATACAATTGTAGCACGCTTCATTCCCTTTTGTTCGGTTGTCCGTACCCCCTTGTTCGTCTCCCGAATGGATGGTGTGTGGTCCCCCTTTTATACCTCCCCGAACACCGACCTCCCCTGGCTGTTAACCACAAACTAAGTGATTAACTCAAGTGGATGGTCATTCGTGTAACTGAAAGCACGTGTTCTGGTGTATAGTTGCCATTTTGTCTCCCGAACACAGGCAGCGGTACATGGTCGTCGAACACCTAGAACTATTTTCGGCCATGCGAGTACACGAATGCAGGCGGAGTTCGTACCGCTTCCCGTCCTACTTCCCGACCAACTAGACGAATGACGTTCGGGAGATATGAACTACCGACTGGGGGGAGCATTCACTCCCTAAAAGCCAGAGGGATCATTCGTTGGTGTTCGCACAGGAACCCCTGAAAGCAGACCGGCCGCCACACTAATTTCTCTGGAATAGTTTTGGGCCATCGCCTCGTTGCTGGTTGGTCAGAGCTTTACCCGAATGGTGATTCCGTTCTACCAAACGGATCTGAGTGCTATTTGGACAACTTGGGTGCTTAGATCCGGGCTATTCAAGGGTATAAGACTTGTGGGGTTTCTGTAAAATACTACTGTTTTTGGGGTGTTTTATGTATGTTCATGTATTTTCCTGTAACTGAGAGATAATTGAGTTACTTAGTTTGTGACTCAATTATCTCTCAGACAATGGAATGCCTGGGAGGGGCTTGTGTACTTTTGAATGGAGACCTCATGCTGGGGGTCTGTGAATAAAAGGCTGTGTTGGAGCTAAATAAAACAGTTGTACTCCCAGAACTATCAGTTTTACTATTCACATTTCAGCGCCTTGTTCCTGAGTTCCTCTCTTCACAGATCCAGCGGAGGAAAAGTCCTTATCAGGACTAGCGCTATGCTACAATATCAAAATGTAGCATGCAAAAGTTAAATATTGACTGTTGTGATTAGTTCAATGTACAGCTGTTAATGGATCATAACTACCTCTTTTAGTTCTTCTTTTGCTCAATATTTCTTTTACTTAACACACAGTGTCTATAAGTTTTAGACATAGACCTCATGAGAAGATGATACAAGATTTTGTTAGTTATATAATTACAAAAGGGAAGAAAACGAGAAATTCTAAAGAAAATGAATAAAAACATGGCTATGATTAATTAATAAAGAATGTCATGGGATTGCTACCCCTTACCTACCTGGTCAGGCTCCATGGCTTTGATCACTGCAAAGTCACAAAACACATATTAGTAACATCCAAATGTATAATTTAATTCTGCATGCACTTCAAGGGACCTTGAGCCAAATTCAAATGGACTTTATTTTTGTCTCACGGCATGCTTTGTGCATTATTATACACACATGTGCACATAGCATAAAGTCCACCACAGAACTGTAAAATAAGAAGACCTTGCTATCCACTCATTGATTAGTTGTTAAAGAACTATTCCTGCAACTGTTATCCTAATGCCAGTCCATTGTACCACATTATTCCCTTCTCCCAACTCTGTCTCCCATGATTCTAAGCTGCCAATTACCAGATCCTTGGCTTGTATTATAATTCTAGATTTTGTTCTGCAGGTCCTGATCCGTGATTGGATACTCCTTGTTTGTACCTCACCTCTGCTGCCTTCTCATACAGATCCCAGTTCTATTTCTTCTTCTAACCTGACTATTGCATGGAGTGGGAACAGAGAAGAGTGGAAATAGAAGAAAAATATAATATAATTATAAGTAGTTTGATTGTGTGAAGTTCAAATTATAAGAATTATAAATTAACATTATACTTTCATATCATTGTAACTGATCTATTATTCATACATGTATGCATCAATGTTACATCAGTTATCTTGGGCCATACAGGCTTCCATGCAGTGTGGTAGAGAGAAGATGACACATACTTTAAAGTCCCTCTGTGTGACAAATGCGTTCATCTGCTACGTAATGGCCAGCACTAGAATATGGGGCAAGGTAAGTTTGTGTTGCTTCTTAAAAATGTCAAGACTAAGCTATATAAAACAAAACCAGCCCTGCGGGTAAGGGGTTATATTAACAATTTTATAGCACACACCATTGTTTATTATTTTTTCATAAGGAAAATAAAATACTGGTGTGATCTGAATCAGCCACTAATTTAACTTGCAAAAACATTTAAATCACAACACTTTAAGCAATTCAACAAGCAATTTAAATCTATGAAATTGTTATTTCCAGGCAGCGTTTCTAGTGTTTTATTTTTTTTATTTATTAAATTTGAAATTTACAGTAAAATGTATTGCGATTCATACATTGTTAAATAAAAGACACTTCGTAAGAATGTTTATTGAGAGCCATATGAAACTTTCAAAACCATTCACAATATTTTAACCCTTATAATAATATACAACAAGATGGGTTCTGACAAAATTCAGATACAATGTGGGATAGAATAGTATGAGATAATAAAAATATTGTCCTACCCTACAAACAAACTACAAGATTGTCAGAGGAGAATATGGACCAGCCATCACACGTACAATCTGCAATCTGTTTTTATGTAAACGTAAAATGTAAAACATTATTCTGTAACGTCTAATCTACATATTAAATCAAAGTCCATGCTCACATTTTGTAAAATGTGATTGTTTACACAAATAGTATACAAAAATTTTCCTATAAGTGAGAGATACAAAAAATAATAAAATTCACCAAAGGTCAAAATTCTAAAGTGCATTTGTCATATACATTGTCTACAATTTTATATATACATTTGTATTTATTTTATAGTGTTTTGCATGCGTGTATGTGTGTTGTGGGGCCTCTGAGGGCAGATTTCTAAAGTGTTGTATTGAAAAATATTTAAATAACTCTTTGCTATTTAATATATATTAACACTATATATTTATATAATGCATATAGTAAATATACATACACCATTATGACACTTTAATGTTCTCATTGGTCTCATAAATCTCTGCGTCTTGGTATTGATCAATTTAGATGCAAACCAGTGGATGTGAATTACATAGAAGACTGTTGTAAATAGCAATGTGGGACGATGACTGACCAAGCTGTTTGCTCACATTGAGTGGAATTATTGGATTGTTGTGGAAAGAGTCTTTCGAAGATGCTGGCAGGTTTTCAAATTTGCTTTAAGATGGGTGTTGTACATCATCATATGTGAATATTTTCATAAATACACAAAGAGTTGCGGGAAAAAAATGTAGACAATTTAAAGTGCCAGGTATGGTTGTTCCAATGACTTTTAGCTATTTCAGTGCCGAGCGTCCAGAGAAAACATCAGGATGGTTGTGTTGAGTTTTACATCTAAAAACATTGTAGGAAAAAAAAGACATCCACAGGGCTCCACTTGTGCTGTCTTTATTTTGGAATGGAAGCATTGCTAAATCCCGAATAAGCAGTGCAGTAAATTGTCTTTAGCAATAAAAACTAATCTAGTACAACAGATACTTTAATTTGGTTTTCAGTAACACGTTCATAAATCTCAAACAGGTTATTGTGCCAAAAACAGCACAGATATATAGAAAGGCAAGGAATGTTTTTTTTTTTCCAATACACGCTGTGAACATCAGAACTAGGGCAGCTCTTCAGTTTGCATTAGTTTTGTATGTTGGTTATTTTTTTTTTATAAGTGAGGTTTGGGCTGGTCTTGAAAATTGGAATTATCTAATTGAGTACAAAATTTCACATCCCTGCAAGTTGTCTGTAAAATATGTGTACAAGTATGCAGTGACTCAGATAACAGGGGTAGATTTTCAGAATGTGCACTTCTTACATTATTTCCACTTCATATATCGGATTGTGTCAGTCTAGTAGATAACTTCTAGAAGATGTAACTGGTTTGAAAGGAATACACAACTGATAGATCAAACCCTCTATCATCACTGTATTTTAAAAGGTCAAAGGCTGAAATCCATTTTTTGGCTGTGAAGGTTTATAGGTTGCACCAAATATGTCTTCATGGTACCGCATTTCACTCTGCAACACAAAACAAAATGATCAGAGAATTCCTTCTGAAAAATTGTCTTGGCATTTTCTTTAATGTGAAGCTACAAATTCATTTCCATTACAACTTTCTTGTAATTTCCTGCTGTGTCATTATCATATAAAGACGAACCGGCACTGTGCATTCCACCTAATAACATCCTCTAAAGCAGTATGGGTAGATAATCTTATTGAGCTTATCACTGAAGGGAAACTATTGTGCTAGGAATATAAATCTGAATTCCTAACAGTATACTCTTCTCTGCCCTTCCCTAATGCCACCATTAGTTTAAGGGTTAATTAACCATTACAGTACTCACCCAATTCCAGTGCAGGTGTCCCTCGACTCTGGGTCGGCGCTTCTCCTCCTTCAACATCATCCGAAGGAGGGGGGGCGCACTGATGCTCATGTGCTGCGAGACCGGCAAGTCCCTTAGTCCCTCCCCATAAGAAATCATTTTCCTGGGTGCCTATAGTGTCCCTTTAAAACTGCCTTTTGAAGCTCTCATGTCACAGGACAGTCATGCACTTAAAAGCACATGCATCACTTTGAGACAACTGTCTCATGTAGAAACTTTAGTTTTAAAAAGCCTTACTATGCAGGCTGAAAAAAACAAGTAAATATGTTTTTTTCATATTTACTTGCTTTTTTTATTTCTAATGCTTTCCACATCCAGTTCAGGTGAGGGTACCTTGTTACTGCTAAACAATGATGTCCTGTTTCTGTCATTAGTCGACTGGTCTGGACTTGATTAGTGTGTGGTAAGAAGGTGGGGGAAGGCTGAACAAAATCTCCTGCCTGAGAGGTGTGCCCAACAATGCAATCTGACCAAGTTTACAGTAGTTTTATGGATGTTTATTACATAATTTTCTAAGATTTTTTTTTTCGCTTGTTTGCTGGTTTAAGAGATGGAAGTGAGGACATATGTAACTATATGAAATCCTTTGTGTTTTGACATAAGAAGGAGATAGAGTAAAAATAACAATACTAAAGATTTGTTATGGCAGTAATAATCCATGGCAGTTACTTTATAATATTTAAAATAATAAACAGAGCTTTCCAAAACATAAGCTAGGTTTGTTGAAAGTAGAAAAAACACAGTTTATACTTATATACCTTTAGTTTGGAGAAAAAAATATCTATTTCCTCTTCATTTAATCCCTTCTTGTTAGCGATCATGGCCTTAAGTGTTGCAGTCACATCTCTGGCCATCTGAATATTCCCACAAACATACAGGTGCCCCTGTTCTTCAAGAACAATTTTTAAAATTTCCTGCTCAAGATTTTGTTTCAGAATGTCCTGGACGTATGTCTGTGGACAGGAAGGAGGTAAAAACTGTTAGAGGTTGCAATAAGCCAACATTTTACTCAGTCATCTGAAAATATTAAAATGCTAGCACATCTATAAGTCATGGGATAGTTTTATCTAAAGTTTACATATTTTGACCACTACCACACTGGCGGCTAAGCCATATTACACTCTCAGTGTCAATCTGCAATGCACAATGTTGCTAATTCTTGCATTGTGCAACAAGTAGTGGTTGAAGACTAACTTTATTGATGAAATTAGTAATTTATGAAATGTTTTACCAGGAAAAATACGTAAGACATTTCCCTAATTTTCAAGGATTTTCTGTGATACTTAAAAGATACAATCTTGTTGCACATTCTATTTGGTTTTGTTAAATGATAGTTGATTTTGTTTCTCAAATATTGCATTCTTGTGAAAGATTTTATGTTTTCTGGTAGTTCACAGTTACAGGGTATGAAAATGCTGATTGGTCTGCTTCCTTATTGCAATAGTAAATTGAGTGTAAGTTCCTGTATGTGGTTATAGATGCTATAGCAAGATATGAGAAGGGGTGTCTTGAGTCCAATGTTAGGTATTTTAATTCATCTATTGTATCACAGTGATCGTTCTGTAACCAATAGAGTTGAACTGAACTAATGGTGCCATGCCTCGTCTGGTCCATTTAAGGATCATTTGTAAAGATTAGAAAAATGTAAACTAGAAATGTCTGATTAATCAAAGTAACATTCAGTACTTCAAGCAAGAATAGTAATAAAGACTTGTTTTAAAGGGACACTATGAGCACCTAAAACAACTTTAACTTGATGGAGTGGTTTTGGTGTATAGACAATGCCCCTGCAGTCTAACTGCTCAGTACTCTGCCATTAATTAGTTAAATCACAGTGTTTATGCAGCCCCAGCCACACCTCCCTGCATGTGACTCACACAGCCTCCCTAAACACTTCCTGTAAAGTGACAGCTTATGTTTAAACATCCTTTATTGCACCATCTCTTTTATTTAGAATGTATTTAGAATGTATCTCCAACTTTGTTACTAGCCTTCTAGACCCTGCAGAAACATCCTGTCTGTAATTAAAGTTGAATTAACAGAGGAGGAGATAAAAACTTCTAAAGTGAAAACACAGTACTGACCGAAAATTAAACCACTTTTTTCATGTTGGCTGTGTCATTCACAGCCAACAGAGGTGAGGCTAAGGCTGCATGGACAGGATCAAAAGTGATTTAACTAATGGCAGAGAATTGATTAGTGAGACAGCAGAGGCTTGGTCTAAATACTCAAACTGCTTCATTAGTTTTTTTGGTACTTAGAGTATCCCTTTAATATAAAGTACCATGTTAACCAAGTCTCCACTCACCTTGGCCAAGCCTGGCTCTCTGGAATAGGCAGTGTACACCTCCTTCAGTATTCCTTTGCTCTTCAAATATAATGTCTCTTCTTTGTAGACCTCATCCAAGCCCGATTGCCGGCATCCGGACACTAATATCATAGAACCTGCCTTTTTTCCTGCAATTAATACACAATTTGTTACTTTATTTATTTAGCTAAAGGAAATATGTTATAGTGTGTATTTATTTATTGTTATGTCCTTCTATGGTCTGTGTGCTCTACTGTAGCCACTTTCCAGTTGCTGCTGGACTACACAATCGCTAGTGTTATCTTTAAATTAGAAAAGCACATTTGCATTCTACAGCATTCTGCAGAGCCCAATAGCAGTTGCCCCTTGTGCACAACAGCTATTTGTGTATCGACTTCTAGTGGACTATGTTGATGCTAGGTTCCTTGGTAAGTGGGTGGTTCTGCTGCAATGAAAGATGTTGGAGTTCTGAAATAAAAGCAATGGGACTTTCAGGGCAAGGTACTGTGGGGAGATGTCTGAGGATAGCATACCTCCCAAATGTGCCTATTTGAAATGGACAGTCCTTATTTTGGGCCCAAATCCCTGTGTTCTTTTATATTCTGCGTAAATAAGTTACATTGTTCTTGTTCTAAATTACACTTTAGTTGCATAAATTATTTTTTTTAAGTAACCTAAAATTTCTCATTACAGCCCCGCTTGTGGCCATACCCCCACTCAGACCCCTAAAATATCCCTCTTTGTCATTTGAAATTTTGGGAGGTATGGGATAGTGTGAGTAATGGGGAGTGGGGGGGGGGGGGGAGTCAAATTGCAAGAAAGGATGCTACAATGCAAGAAGCAAGGGAAATGATACTGGAATGGAGGGGCATTCAAATATTGGGTATGGAAGAAGTAAACGAAGTGTGGGATAAAGGCAAGTGAAAGTGGAAACAAGTAGGAGTGTTTCAAAGGAGGCAGTTAGTGCTGAGAATAATGCAAAGTATGTAAAAGGTCATGAGATAGGAAGAGGATGGGGAGTGTTGGTATAAAGTGACAAAGGGAAATGTGGAGATTAAACAATAGCAATATATGACTGTAGTAGTCCCCTCTGACCCTACAAGAAAAGTTTCTTTTTTCAACTTGATTCTACAATTGTTAATGAATTGTCTAGTTCAGTGGTACCCCAGCCAGTCCTGAAAGAATACCAGTTGTCCAGGTTTTTCACTATACCTAGAAAAACAGAATTAGCCTAAATCCCTGACTTTTGGTTTGAGAACCACTGATCTAGATAGTGCCACAATAGACCCTCCAGTGACCCTTTCAGTGTAATTTTGTTATACCTTTCTTTTCTAGGTCATAGGTTCGCTGTTGCCAAAACCCTCTGTATGGAGCAATTCCTGTCCCCGTACCAATTAGTATACATGGAGATGATGAGTTCTCAGGCAGGTGGAATGCATTTGAACTAGGAGAAAGAAAAAAAAACATGACATGAATGAATGCTCATCTTCTGCTTTCATTAAGTCCTTTTTGCTTCAAAGGCTTCGGGCTGTTATGTTTGTGGCATTGGATGTTAATATTAAATAAAAATTCCCATTAAAAAAACAAAATAAAAAAATCCCAATTAAAAAATTGTGTACAAAAACTACTGTGTGTTCACACTAATTAACAATTTGTGCTTGTATTGTAGACCGTAAAGTTCTATTTTATTCATATATGTAAATCGAGGAGACCCTTGAAACACAGAAAAAACATGTAATAATGTGTAATAATCAGATAATAATAGGGAAGATGGGGGCACACATGAATGGGTAAACAGATGGTAAAGGTGGAAGGGAGTAGACAGAAAAAAACCCTATTTGCACCTATAAACCGTCTAAGGCTTGCTGTCTGCAGGAGGGGAAATCCCTTCCCAAAAAACATACACACACCAGCAGCGAGTAGCACAGCATATAAAGAGAAAAGGGAGCGGTAAAAAAAGCCCCAACCGTTCCTTCCAATATAAATGGTAGAATCTCCTATACTTCAAACTACTCAGACTGTGTAGACTAGCTAAAGCTAATACCCAAAAGAAAAAGAGAAAGTCCCCACAGAGAAAGTCCCTGCTTGACGAAATAGGGGTATCTTCTGGGGTGAAAAAACCTAACCCCAAATACTGAGGTTTGTTCGGTATTTGGGGTTAGGTTTATTCACCCCAGAAGATACCCCTATTTCGTCAAGCAGGACTCCCACTTGTCAACCTGAAGCCAGTGTGGCGACTTCAGCAGACGTACATAGGAACATTTTACAGCTAATTAAATCTTACATTAGTGTGGTGTAGAGAAAATTAACCTCTGTTGAGTTCTTATTTATGCAGAAAGTGACAAACTGTTTACCAGCCTTGCCCTAAGGTGTACGATGATATGTTTTTGGATATTTACCTACGTACAAAGCACGGCACTATATCATTGATGTTTATGGTATTCAGCCATGTGCTACACACTCCCTCATGCAATGGACCCGAGCCATCTATGGAAAGAGGTTTAAACAATGTAAAAGGATAGAAAAAGATCTGTAATGCACAATAGTTAATACAAACAGTAAGTATATTTCAACTTACGCCACAGCCTATCAGGGATGGTAGATCGTATATGTAACATATAGGTAAAGAGACAGAGTCACGCTATAAATACACATATATAGAGGTTTTCAAAGTCCATTTTGCTACAGGTTGCTATTTTTTCCACAGTGAATACGGTTGAACATAATGGGAGCCATAGCACAAAGCAGGTTGCTAATCTTAAATCAGTGGATTAATTAATCAATGGATCAAATAATTATCAAATAGTCTAGCTTTAGTAGTATATTTTTCCCAAGTTAATATTGTCCTAAATAGGTTACTAGATCTATAACTGAATTAAGGGAATCTTAATTAATTAACAACCCAACAAACAAAATAAACATGCATTAGGGTGTTGGTTTAACAAGCACTACTTTGATATATTTTTCAAGGGTGCATCCTTACTCCTGAATGCCATCAGGGGAGACGAATGGGCAAGCTCTCCATACCATTGCTGTTTGGAAGAGCTGTTTGGGAGTATTGCATTGATCTCGAAGAATGCCAAAGGGCCTCGTTGAATTTAAAAGGGCAGGCCTATCTGTAGAATTGACAGGTCACCATAACGTGTATGCTGCCATGCTGACTGACAATCAACTAGTCTGAGCCTCCAAGGGTGGACCATGCAAGGAGAACTATTTCAGGGGTCCTAATGCCCCGACCATAACTATGTTTGTTAGGGACAGTTCTCCAGTGCCCCCAAAAGTGGAACACCAGGAAACAAAGTCAGGACAGTGGTACAAGACCTGAAAATTGGGACTGGGACTTATAAATAGTATTAACAGCGATGTGAGAACTTTACCAATAACTAATTAGTACTGATTAAAAATAGCTAATTTCACAAAGCAATATACAAATAAATTAAATGTACCTTGTGTCTTGTAGTTTACAACACCAACAGTTAGATGGATCTCCCCAGGTGTCACGTCCGTGGAGGAGCTGACAGAATAGTACCTTGGCTTTAGAGATGGAAGCTGTGTTATCAGAAACGTAGGATGTACCTCAAGGGATGGGAACATTTTTAGCACCTCAAGGAATGTTGGGAAATAGTAGGACTTCCATGCATTATATTTATCTGTGCTCTGAAAGAATTAAGTAGAGATACTTATTAAAAGGAAGACCTAAAGAATATGATGGTGTTTAAGACATAAAGGAGCAAAACAACATGAGCAAGATGCTTAGCTGGGGAAAATAAATACATGTTTTTTAAAATGCTTTTTTTTTTGTGTTCCCACAGAATGCAGCCCCTATTTTACACAATATATTTACACACACAGCATCCACTACACAAACACACACTCTGCATTCACTATACACACAGCATCCACTACACAAACACACACTCTGCATTCACTATACACACTGCATCCACTACACAAACACACACTCTGCAATCACTATACACACTGAATCCACTACATAAACACACACTCTGCATTCACTATACTCACACTGCATCCTCAACACATTTAAGCCACCCCTAGCGCCTCAAGGCTCCGAGAGGAGTAGGGGCGCCGAGAGGAGCCCTGTCACTGGGTGACCAGGAGGTGGCCATCTGGCCACCTCAGGGCGCCCCCGAAACTGTGCTAGGTAAGGCAGAGCAGGCATCTGCTTACCTTGATGGCAGATGCCTGCTCTGCCAACAAATGCCAGTGACCGTCTGGAGGAGAGGGGGACAGAAAAGCCAGGCAGTCAGGAGCACCCCCACATTGGACCCCAGGGAGGTGAGTGTTTGAGTGTTTAACTGTCAGTCTAACTGTCATGGTGTGTGTGTGTGTGTATGTGTGTCAGTGAGTGAGTGTATGTATGTGAGTGAGTGTCTGCCTGTGTAATTGTATGTGTATGTGTGTGTCAGTGAATGTGTGAGTGTTTGACTGTCAGTGAGTGTCTGCCTGTGTGTGTGTCTGTCAGTGAGTGAGTGTATGTCAGTGAGTGTCTGTGTGTGCGCGCGTGTCTGTCAGTGAGTGTGTGTGTGTATGTATGTATGTATGTATGTCAGTGTGTGTGTGTGTGTGTGTCTGTCAGTGAGTGTCTGTGTGTGTGTGTGTGTGTGTGTGAGTAAGTGAGTGAGTGTATGTCTGTCAGTGAGTGTGTGTGTGTGTGTGTGTCTCTCAGTGAGTGTGTGTGTGGCAGTGAGTGAGTGTTTGTCTGTCAGTGAGTGTGTGTTTGTGTGTCTGTCAGTGAGTGAATGTACGTTGGTCAGTGAGTTTCTGTGTGTGTGTGTGTGTGTGTGTCAGTGAGTGAGTGTATGTCTGTCAGTGAGTGTGTGTGTCTGCCAGTGTGTATCTGTCAGTGAGTGAGTGACATGAGGGGGCGGCAAAATGGATCTTTGCCTAGGGCAGCAGAAATTCTTGCACTGACCCTGCCCACAGTGCATCCACTACACAAACTTACAATCTGCATTCACTATAGAAATACAAACTTTGCATCCACTATACACACTCTATCCATTACACGCACTGCATCCGCTTTACATACACACTACATCCACTACATATACCGCATCCAATTTACACACACACTTTGCATCCACTATACACCCCTCCTCATCCACTACACACAATCTCTGCATCCACTATACACACACTCTCTACATCCACTATAAACACCACATTCGGAACACACGCACACTGCATCCTTGTGGGCGAACCCAGAATGTTCCTTGTAGGCAGACCTAGGGGAGGACACCAGGATCCCAGATCTTGATCTGTGTTTTGGGTCCACACATTTCTGATGGCAGCTCTGCATGCTTATCGCATAAAAATAAACGGACAAAAAATAGTGGGACTACAATCATAGTCTCCTAGGACCATAATCACTACAATATGCCACAATGCTTACTGTGTTTGAAGCATACCTCTAAAAATATATCATTATCACACCAGAGAAAGAAAATGAGGAAATACATATCTCTGTCCAGGGAACTCAAAGATTTTAGTGATGCATTGTAAGTGTTCCCTGTAGACTTATAATATGATCTGTACAATTCCTTCTGTCAAAGCGTAACACACTGTTTAAAACTGTGGTTAAAGGGTGAATGCTGTGCAAAGTGAGATTTGGAATAACAATTACATGTCACTTTGACTGCAAAAAAAAATATTAGTTTAAGCAGTGCCTAGAGCTAGAATATATACACGATACTGATACCAAAGCCAGTACTACTGCATTGTGAAAGAACCTGACTAACATGCCATTTAGATAAACAATGAATATGATCCGTACATTGCACAACTCTTCAAGACGCGTTTTATCTGTAATGTCAGCAGCCAGCAAAGACAATTTTTTCAGCAGCAGCTGGGTTGGTGGGGTAGTTAAATCAAGGAAGTATGTCAGCATTTGGAACAGAGAACAAGAAGGGATTTTCTCGCTGATTGTCCAAAAGTTTCCTAAAAAAAAAAAAAGGAAATCTGTAATTATATAACCCAAAGTGTTCCTGTTAACGAATCTAACTTCCTTACGCCTAGTGAGACTTTTGGGGGTTTTCTTAATCAAATAAATCAATCAGGATATTAAACATCTTCTCGTAACTGACTATCCTGGCACGATTGCAATAATAGCTCCTTTTTTTATATTAATTTATTCAAAATCAAAATCATTTACAGTAATGGAATATACAACATATTATGTTTGCAGTATCAACTATGTATAAACAATGCTAGACAGATAATTGTTGCAACTGATTGTTTGGATTGTTTGATTGTAAATGTGGCAAATAAAGATTTTTTATTTTCATCTCCTATCTTTCTATATTATTAATGGAATGTTCTAAAATATTAGTAAGGAAGCATTTCTAAAGTGATTTTTTTAATAAGAAAACGAGGATATTTTGTTATTCCTGATAAGTAAAATACTGCATTTTGTATAGCTACTGTGCATATTATTTTGTTATGAATACATTTAAGTGAACACATTTTCAGTGTATCTCCTGGCTTAGCCGTAATTAGTGGGGACAGCCATCTTTACTCATCTTTGGTTGAAAGCAAAAAATTAAAAATAATTGGATGCCAAACACTTGCGCACAATGTTAGAATGTTGTGTTTTGTTTGTTTGTTTGTTTTGATGAACAAGCTGTTCATTCCAGAGAAAAGTTTAACATGGCGTCTCCAGAGGACATGGGTAAGTCAGAAGATACACGCAAAAGGATGCGTCTACTTACATGTATGAATTACAAAAAAAATATGAGTAAAGGCTACATGTTGTGCTTTATTTTAAGTAGTCATAAAAAAATTATGACAGTACCTGTAACTTAAACTCACAATGTACTGGAAGTTTGATATCTCTCAAAATTATTACCTGTGGTTTTAGAATTATACATATTTGCATGTCTATCGATGCGAAGTACACAGCGAAATATACATCTTTAAATACTCAGTACAAGGATTTGACGTACTGGTGTTTACCTGTCTTAACCTATAAATGATCATCACTTTCCAGGAATCATTAATGATATCAACAATGTTTGTATTTCACTTCCTCATTTGCAATGTGTGCCCTGTCTATGCCTCAACTGACCTTGATTGTGATCACAGTGATTTCATTTTAAAGTTTTTTTGGGGGGCAGTTTAAGCAGTAAGTAATATTACTAACATGTTTGTCTCTCGTGTTAGAATTTAATTTATACCTACCAGTATATGGGGTGTTTTGACATACTGGTGGGTTCAACACATTAAAGCCATATGATGTGATTAAATGCCAATATTTAGCTTGAAATCAATTAGTTTATGTAGACACAATAGTATGAAACTGATTTTTTTTTCTGTGTGCACTAATGTCTGGTTTTAGATTTTCTGTAAATTCAGATCATTTTACCAGTTATTTTTGTACCTGAAATCCCTATTTTCGCTGTTTTGGTACTGATGACAAAGTGTATTTTTAATGACTTACAACAGTACTTGGTCAGCTAACATATTTAAGAGCTCTTGATTCACAAATATGTATTTTTCAATATGTAGATCTGAATGAACTTAAAGAATGATTTTAGGTTTAAGTGCCCCTTTAAATGTGGAGCTGTTTCACATGCAGGTGCTGAAATGCTGGAGTATGTTGTTATCTATGTGTCTGTTGCCCAAATTCTAATATCAAAATATTATGTATATTCCTAATCTTGATATGGCGGAACCCAAAGCGATTCTAATTTTATGGAATTTTGTCTCTAAATTATTATTAACAGTGTGAATGTGTAACCTAATGTATGAATTCGAAAAATAACCAAGGATCACATTTTGATGACAATTAATTATGTATTTCGCATTTCTAATTTAACATCACTCATGATAGGTGGGAATAGTTTAGATAAATCTTTTGACATTAATAGTTGACATCAATATTTTCTGCATCTGTACTCTAAGTATTAGAGTAAAACATAAACAAAAAAAACCAAAAGAACCACGAGTGAGCACATTCCCCATCCAGCTGGAAATAGAAAAAAAGGAGATTATTTATTCGAACCTCCAATAAATGCCAGTTTTTTCACGTTTTGGTTTTAAAAGGCAAATTAAACCCCCTAATACCATGTAAGGTGATTCATTTACATTCTAGTCTAAGCAGATAAGCAGAGTCTAGTAATAGCAGATAAGCAGAGCAGTCATTCAATGAACAATTTAGCTTTTATCCCATAATATAGACTTTTCGCTGTAATTCTGCCAGTGCATTTTATGGCGTGGGGGATGGACATATACCATGAGTACCGTGATGAGTCATTTGGCTGAGAGATGGTTAATGCATGACCTAAAACACTGTTCGACATTGTTTCACGAATGCTTTGTTTTCTTATTGTTTAGAAGTGAGTGTTGATGACAAGAAGATGATCTGTTAGTGGATTAGCTATTCAGTTGTGTTATTTTTAAAAAACACAAGAGCATCAGGGTCATAATGTGGAACCTGGTTTAGTTGCAGGGATATGAAGAATAGTAATGGTATATGGCATTTGCATTAACCAGAAACATAATAGAAATCTTACCCTGTTCGCTGCGTGTCTCCAGTCGGATGTCCTGATTGCAGGGAGGTGCATCCTTCAGAAGTTTAATTATGCCCGTAACAAGGTTTGGATGGTTTCCAGGGTATACACCAACATGTTCTCCTGGCAGATACTGTACTTCCTGGCTATTCTCGCAGGAAAGTTTGACTAGCAGGGTGGCACGGCTGAGAACAAGAGAAAGATCTCATAATAGGACTAAATACGCATTCAGGATTTCCGTTCTCTCAGCCTGATCAACAACTGGCTTTAGTTACACAGATTAGATGACTGTAGGTTTTTGTATCTTTGTGATTCCATTTACAGGTGAAAAAGGACATTAAAATAGTAACAGCCAGTAAGAAGTTCTGTAACTATAGTAAGCAACTTAATCTACCTCCAAAAACGGGAATAAACTAACAATAAAAACATAAATACACCCCATAACATGGGCTAATATTATGAAAACACTCCAATATTACAGACATTCGGGGTTATTCGCTAAAGTGAGAATTCAAGAGAATATACAATTTAAGGTTAAAATAGCCGAACTAGAAAACATCTCTAAGTTCAGCTAGTCTGGCCTTAAATTTGAAATTCACTTTGAATTTGATTGTTTAGTAGTTAAGAAAAATGCACTGCTCTCTGGCAGGGTACTGAATGGGTTAATGCTACAATGTAAACAATGTTCATAGCACAAACACAAAGTAAAACTAAAGGAAAGGGCATCAGATACCTCACTTGAATACGGCTAAATACCTCCAAAAACCTGGGGTGTGCTCAAAAATATATGTATATTTAAAATTATTAAAAAAGTATATTAATTAAAATAAAATTGTGAAAAAAGTGAAAACACAATATAATGATAATAATTTATATTCTAAAAAAAATCTAATCAAAGATAATGTTAGTAAACCATTATATAAGCTACAAGCAGAAAATGAGTCTATAGCCCTAGTGTCATGCCAGGGAATTTCACATTTTAATTTAAATTGTAATATTTATTCAAGTATATATCAAGATGTTCTGATTGCCCCTTTTACTTTTGAATGTTAATATGGAATTAACATTGCTGGTTCCATGCTTTTCAATTGTGATTTTTGTCTTTGGACGGAGAATGCTTAAAACTGGCATCACAGCTACACTGGCTAGTAAATATTTTTGGCATATAATCTAGGACAACACCGGTTTTCTCTGACAACAACTAGTAAACATTTGAGTAAAAATTCAATGATTTCTGTAAATATCTTCTATTTTTGTCACTGAATTACCTTGAGTCTTGGCATAGATTTTCTCTGTGTTTCAGCCTCATTGGAAGGATGTTCCTAGAATGCATTGTAGTGAGTGCTGCAAGAAATGAATAAAATATATTAACAACAAAACATAGCAAAATAAACAACAAAAAGACCAAACACTTATCTGAACTTTATGCAAAGAAGATAGCAAGCAGTCTGGCCAGGAATCATCATATCCCAACCAAAGGGAATACCATAATACAAAAAGGAGAATGGACCAAGGAACCTCAACAATATGGATTGTCCATAGAGATATGTAGTAAAGACATAAAGGGAATTGGGGGGAACCAGCATCTCTCAGCAATGGTGCTGCCTTAGAGACCAAAACCCAAGGAACAGAGCTGTACCAAAGTCTGTATTTTGCATAGATATGTAGAAACACTCTCTGAGAAACTGCGGCAGTATTATGAAATTCGCTGAATCCTTCCAAGCAATTCAATGTTTGGTGACATTGGTGGAGGTTTATTCATAAAATATTGGATTGGAATGAATTGCAAACGTAATTTGCTAAATGCATGCCAAAGAAGCCCAGTATTTATTTTTGGAATTTTCCAGTTATTGTTTTTCGACTTAAAAAGGCACTTTAGTGTCAGGAACACAAACATGTGTTCCGGACACTATAGATCTAATATCATTATTTAGGCCCTCAGCCCCCCTGTCAGGAAAGTAAATGGTTAAAAAGCACCTTTTTTCAGAGCTGAATCAATGCATCCGTATGAGGAAAGTTCAGTGTCTCAATGCAGAGCCCCAGGAAGCACCTCCAGTTGCCTTCTGAGGAGTGGCCACGAGAGGTGTTCCTAGGCTGTAATGTAAACACTGCATTAAAATGCCAGCAGGGACTGACTATACTCATTAAAACAACTATGTTAAGCTGTAGTTGTTCTGGTGACTATAGTGTCCCTTTAAGTGTGAAAGTATGTTTTTCAGTTCTCCACAATTGACTGAAATCAGAGTTTATTCCCAATTGGGTACTATCAAATATATACAACTTCCTTTTCCAATTTAAAGTCAATATGTGACAAACCTGTGACCATGGGTAAAGGTAAATATTACTGCTTAAAAACTATTTGTCAGATGAGTGATAATTTTAATAGGTGTAAGTTGGCTCATTACTTTGGGTGTGTATTAATTTATTTATGAAAAAATAGCACTGTAAATAGTATGAGTATTTTCAAGGTCAGGTAAAAATACATGTAATGTAAATCTGATAAATTTGCTGCATTTGTAAACCACACAGCGTCCAGAACACGCATTTCTTTGGTTTGGTGAATACAGGACCTAAAGTTGTTTAAAATGTTATGATTCAATGCAAACTACTTCCCAAACCTCATAGGAAGCTGCAATTAAAATACTCTTGCTTAGTAGGTATGTGACAACGACTCTAAATATGCTCTTTTGCTGTAGCAGCAGGCTTGTCATGCAAACATCATGGGCTTTGAACATAAATAAAAAACGATAAGTCTACCATTAAAAGTCACCATGAATTTGCAAGTATGCATCTTGCGTTAAGTAAACAAAAAAACTATGCTGACCTTTATCTCTGTGTGTTAAGGAAATTTTACAGTAAATATTTTACCTCTCAGATTGGGAATGTAGCAGACGTGAGATTACAATGTTTGTTTTCTAAATATCTTATAAATAATTAATACTAAATATGTCTTACTGAAGGAACTGTGAGTGCCATCAGACTGACCCCTTACAAAATAGGTAAGGGGAACATTTCATGCATTTTTAAATATGTGCTATTTTTTCCTCACTCTTGCTATACTGTAAATATAAATATAAGATACATTGTAGTGCCACTTTAATAGAGTTAAAATCCTTTACTCTATTAAAGGAGATAAGACAAACTTTTTAGAGTTCCTGATTTGGGGTAAGCAAATAAATAAATTAAAGAAATACTGTATTTGTATCATTTTCCAGCCTGCAAATCCCCTGCAAATGGTTAACCATAAATATAGTACTAAATAGAAAATCTAATCTGTTCAATGGTTTCTTAAGTGCTTCCTGCGTCCATTTGTCTGTAAGATCATCAACTCAGCCCTATTTCCTTAATACAGAGAGCCAACACCTTTTTCCTGAATACACCGACCACCGAACTGTGGAGTGACAATAATGCAAGTGTGATGTGTTGTGAAAATACTGCATTAACTGCGCCAACAAAAGGACTCCTGACACTTCAGCTCTTGTAGACTATAACTCTCACAATGCTGTACCAGCAAAAAAGTCAACTCAGATGCCTTGTCAGTATAGGAGTTGAACAGCTGCAGTGACCAAGGCCCCCAACCTTTGTGGTTACTCTTACAAGTTCCCATCACCAGCAAGCTGATTCTAGTTCAATGAGTATTATGAACGCATCTATATCAGCAATACAAACCAATGCTCACATAGCCTTTGGCATGAAACATTACATGACAGGAATTATAGATAAACAGTTACTACCCTGTCTTTGCCAGATGCCCTCAGGGATGGAATCGAGAGGGCAGGAAAGACAAGGGAGTGTGGTCAGATGGTAGTGCCAGTCCCACCAGAGGGCTTGTACCCAGATAGATTAATGAACCAAAAGAGAGAAGAGAAAGGAAAATCCCCTAAGGGTGATTACATGACAGGACAGGAAAACCAACCCGTGATAGAAAAGCACCCCATACCCTTAGTAAAGCAAAGTATGATAATCTCTGCGACCCAGCTGTGATATTTTTTTTAATGCATATCTTTCTAGACTTAAAGAAGAATACAAAATGAAGATACCTTTGATGTAGTTCAATGGCTGTGTTTCATTCACAAGGCGGTAGTTTTCAGGACTCCAAGTTTCTGTTGAGGTATAGCACTTTGGCAATACTATACTTTCTCTGTCTCGAATTTTAAATACTTCACATGCCGCCTGCAACACAGTATACAGAAAAATGTTATATATCAATATGTTACAGTCAGTATTTGTAGTTATCTATTCGTTCTTAAGGGCCTCATGTTCGTATTGCCCTATCGATCATCACCTGGACCTCCTTGGTAAGAAGTCCTACAAGAGGTTAGTCAATTGACAGATTGTATCTATACGGCTGCGGAAACTGATTCTATTAAGAGGCACTTGTGAGTTAAAAATGGCACGCACAATTATCCTCCACGTCAATGTTTCGTATTTTTTCAATATAATAATAACAAAACAAAGTTTTGCCAAATAGATCGTCACCGTTCGACAAAGCACCTGTTGTAGAACCTCTAGTCCATACTAGATAAATCCTCTGAATCTTATGTACTTATTTCAACGTATTTTTTGTATGAATGTTTAAATGTTTGTATAGTGTTGTTTATCCCTTGATACCTTGCAGGCAAGGTATAGAGACTAATAGACAGAGAGACAGACACATAGGCTGATAGTTAGACAGTTATGCAGACAAATAGAGAGGTCATCTTATAAATATACTGTATCGTAAAAATTAGTGTGGGTTGGGTAAGAGATGATCATCTCAGAACAAATGTGCATGTACAACTGTTTAGTAATACCTTAAAAGTATGGCCTGCCCAAGAATGGAAAGCCTCATCTTGGCCGTTGAGCTCATCTCCTTCTCCCGTAGAACTAATCTGTAAAGCTCCGAGCTTAGCCAACTTCTCTTCCATAGTGTGAGCAAAGGCACAGAAATGAGGGTACATGCTGGATCCCAGGCCAAAAACAGCAAACCTGTTATGAAAGACAAGAACATCAATGCTATCCTCCAAATATGCCTTTTATTCCACGTACTCTGATAACAAACTACATTCTCACGTGCTCTTCTAAGAAAAGATAGTTATTCTTTCAAGGGGCAATTTGTGTCATTTGTAATGGTTTCATTCCTTCATTGACGCAGCAAACTAGCATTTATGGTATGCGTCCCTGCCATTCAGGTTGTACAGGTGAACATGTAGGTCAAATGCTCAACCCTGTCCTTTCTAATAAGAACAAACATTTTCAAGTTCCTTGGAAATCATTATGAAATGGAGGAACGTATATGGCCTTAATCTATTGTAATGGTCTTCATACCTGTACGCTAAAGTTAAGATTTATAAATGTCTGTACTAAATTACATACTACTTTTTGTTAAATTATTTATTATTATTATTATAATTGTCAAGTAATGTGACTGTACTAGAACAGGGACATTCTGGCTTGTTGATATATCCTGAAGACAGGTGTGAAGAATCTTGGCTTACTGTCCCATACCTAACGACTATAGTAATAATAATCAAAATAAGTAATTACTTGTTCATTTATTTATTTATTTTTCCTACCAAAAAAAAAAAAAAAAAACATAAATTTTTCAAATATAGCATGTTTTGTATTGCTTTTAAATCCTACCATTGAATGATAAGTGGCTAGACAATGTAGAGCTTACATCAGGTAGTTGGTGTACAGTTTTTAGAATCATTGATTCACCTTTTTGCAAAGTAAGGTATCAGTTCAGTTCAAAATAATATTTATATTAAAGACTCTATAGAATTGATTATGGCTGGTTCAGCACTGTTTGTATGTATCTAAGTAAGGGTTTGCAGAACAATATTGAAGTAGCTTCTAAGATATTTCACAGTAACATAACGTAATATCAGGACAAAAATAAAAGTATAGAACATGAAATGCTGAAACATCAAGGCTATTTCAATAAAAAAAATAAGTTCCCTATAATAATTATTTAATGTTAGCATAATTTTGCTAACATAAACACGTTCCTTTGGTGTTACGAATTCCTACCTTAATTTATTTTTCAATTTGCTCATGGCAGAGATCGACTTCTTAAATGTCTGGAAGATAGAAAATTATAAAATGAATGTATGTGTGTGTGTGTGTAAATATATATTTTTAAATTACTTTGGGTTCATAGTTTTTTCTGTAGGTATCTTTGCACTTAACACTTCAGCATGAAATGGGAATTTAAGTCACAACAATGTTGATTCATAATCGGAGTTTAAAACTACGTTATGTCTATTTTTATTTATGATTAAACTAGCAGCATTTTAATGTACAGTTTTTAACACTAGTACACATATGAGGGGTGATGAATATGTATAATTATTTATCCTCTTCATATTTCATGCACTTTGTAATCATCAGTGTAATAAATAAGTCAAGAACCTTATTTTAGCAATAGTACATGCACTTAACAATTTATTGCATGTATTTAGTTATACACAATAACAGAATGGTTTATAACTTGATAAATGTACCTAGGTTCACAGCAGTGCGGCATGTGCAATATATATTTCCAGGGCAAACAATATGGCTTCCAAATAGGGGGTGTGATTAGGGATACGCATGGGCATGTGAGGGGGTTTTACACTGCAGTCAGTTTTCTCTTGTGCAACGCTGTGGCATTACCTTTGGTAATTAATATATTTACTGCACACTTCCATAGGGGACATGGATATGGAGATGTGATTTGCACAACTGGGTGGTAAGTCTTTTAGTTTTCTATAATTAAGTGTATTATATCTGTGTAAAATGTCTCATTGTTCTGATGATAATTCCAGCTGGGAACTGGAATAAAAGTTTAATTACAAATTTATATATACAAATCCTATGAAATGGAAACATATATAATGATACATTGTTAGAATTGTAGGATTTCAATTATCATATGTATGATTTTAAACTGTAATCTCATTGACCACATTCTCCTCTTCTTGATAAACCAAGGTGAAAGAGGCACTTGAGTAAATTTATTTTCCAAATATTTTTTTGCTTTATTGAACTCTGAGATGTTAAATATATTGACAGTGTCAGTATAATGCTTGTTAATAAAGCTTGTTGATCAATGTGCAGTCTTTTAAATGATACTTGACTCCTTCTCCCACAATCCTCAGAGGCAGATATCCATATAGAGGTTGGGGAATGTGATAATGCTCTGGGGAATACAGACTTCGGTTTGTTTAGTCTGTATAAACGGAATACATAACCTCCATTTTTTTTTTCAATTATCATATGGAAAATAAATTATAACTTAAAATATGGTATTGTTACATAATAATTGCGTTTCAGAAATAAAGGACATTTGTTCTTTGTATTTTGCAATCATACATTATCTAGTCTCTTAGCATTCCTCAAACAATCAGACATGCTTTGCCTTGTTAATAATCAACAGACAACAGAAAAAAAACACCAACAAAAAATCTCAGCGCATCCTACCTCCCCATTGCCCGGACAATCCCCATTTCCGAAAGTGCTTGTCACAATCACTAAAAGTGTTTCTTTTTCAAGGTTACTGATGTTATATTCATCCATGCACAGGACCTAAAATATAAAACTCACAATCATAAGAGACAGCGACAGCGGGAGACAAATTTTAATCAGGAGCAAGTTCAGCATTATGTACATAAGTTTGTAAATATTTAAAATTAGCCATTTGAGTGTGGACCTACAGGTTGCCTTGTGTCAAATTCAAAATATTGGAAATCGCTATTAAAATAAATAATTTTTCTAGAACATGAATCCAATGAGTGCCAGATATAAGGAAAGATATTCAGAATTAGCACGTTATGAGAAGAGATTGTTCTGAATTAGTATAATTTCCAAAGCACTGTCATTCATAGTAGCATGTTCACTACCAGTATGGAACTAGGGCATTGGTACTAGATTAGGCAAAGTAGGGGACCTCCTTATTGTTTGTATTTTGGTGTTAAATAAAGAAGAGTTGTATACATTTTTTTATTTTCTTTATTTGTTCTTACTCCAAATTTGAAAACGTGAAACAGTAATAACTATTGAAATCTAGCTTTGCTTTAATTTCTTAACTTGTTTTTACTTGATAAATGAAGGCAAGTGTATAACCATTGCAAATTATAGCAAACAATCCATTTTTATATTTGGGGAAGCGTTGGATTGGCTGAGATCATCTGCAATGATCATCTCTGCCAGGAAAGGAGCAACAACTTTGGCAAGACGTGCTCACCCAATAATCTAAATAGTTAGGATATGTATTCCTAACTTTTGAGTGATCCTTTAAGACAGATGTTTACCTTGGAATTGAAAGCATAGCTAAATAAAGTGTGCAGTTTTTTGGCAAATGTTTCGGATTTTCCAGTTTCTGTTGCATAGATGATAGTTGCCTTGGTTCTGGAAGCCATTGATTTCCTCAGTAGAATGGATGCAAAAAGAAGAGATCTACAATGGTGAAAGTTTTGGTTAAACATGCCAAAAACTGATAGCATATGTAGCGTTCCAACAAATAAGATCAGAATAGCTACTTTGTAATTTGTTATAGCACAGTTTAACAAGAGATACCTATAAAGCAAACAAAATAAAGGAGACAGAACATATGTCTAACTGTAGAACGTTGACAGATTCTACTGTTAAAGAAATACAGTACTGTACGCACTTTAAAAACTGCATCTTATTGTTATAGTGTCTGCAGTCTTCTCCCCCTCCCTTCCCACAACCATTCAACACAGCAAAACACTTTATTTCACTAAATAGAAGATTTGGAAGCACGGCTTCAAGTCACACCTCCAAGCCATCTGGGTATGAGAGCCTGGAATCTTACTTCCTGGCTCTCATACCATAACATACCATGACATCATGCACACATGCAAAGTGCCGTTATGGTCGGCCATAGAGAATCATTAGATACAATATTCTAGGTGCATAGCGGCAAGCGGCTCACATGTGCCTATGTTCTTTAATGCTACTCTATGAGAAGCATTAGATTGGCTTTTTGCCTCCAGGATGACTCAACCCGGGGAGCTGAAGGAATGGTGAGTAATATATTTATTTCTTATTTTTATTTTACCTGGAGGGTGCCTAATTTCTAAGGGCTGTCAGGGCTGTAGTGTTAGGAATACAGATATCTATTCCTAATGCTAGAGTGTTCCTTTAAAAGTGGACAAAAATTTTGTTGTTTTTTTAAAGCTGATTGTTCTGGAATAACCATCATTACTACTTATATTTAGACATATGAAAATAGTGTGTGTGTGTGTGTGTGTGTGTGTGTGTGTATATATATATACGCATATTATACATATAACATATAAATAAGTTGTGATTATATCTGAGCTGGAGAATGTCTGTTATACATCTCCAACCTGGAGTATCTTATTAAATAATGATTAAATTGTAGCTATGCAGCAATTAATTCACATGTAGTTGCTATGGTATTTATTTCTTTATATCCTAAAACTGCTGGTTGTCTATACCCTGATGTGTTCCTTTAAGTTGTTTTCACTAAAAACAAATACAAAAGCTGTATGTTCTTACTTTGCAACAGTACTGAACTTAAATGTCTTCTTTTTTGGCTTAAGGCTCTCATTGTGCCACACATGAGTCTTCCAGGGGTCAATCTAAAAGAAAAAGTGTCGCATAAATATAAATTGAAAACAACAAACAAATAATTAGATAGGCTTATAAAATACATACAAGAATGATAGAACACAACAAGCAAGTGGTACCTAAATTATACCAGTGAATGTGTGCCTTGCTTAGATTATATAGGTGAGTGCAGAATCCAATCAAATGTACAAAGGGTATCCAGTTGGATAAAATTTGGAAATGTGTCCTGACAGAACTATAAAATATACAATACACCTCAACCTTGGAATGTTGGGAAAATAACAAAATGAGAAGTTTTCCATGTATCGTATTAAACAATGAAATAATTCCATTTGTGATATAATTCAAAGTATCTATTATTTCTTGGTTTTAGTATCTAACAAATGGTGATACCTGATAGTAGTAAAAAGGGCTGAGGATGTAATTGAGCATTTCCTGGTGGAAAACTGTAGTGACGCTTCCTGACATTGGTGGAACCAGCCAAACCCAATCAGCCGGGCAACCTCCCCGCAGCCTGTGTTCATTTTCCATGTGTTTAATGAAGGACTCTGCGGCAGAGTGATGATCCGTAATAGTTACATTCTGTTTCTGCAAGATAATAAACCAGTCAGATAAAATGAACTTTCAATCACAGCTATGTGTTATGCTGATTCTCAAAAACACATATTAAGAGTTACATATCAAATAGGTAACGTCCATATTTCAAACAGACCCTTACTGGATCTCAAGATAATGTACAGGATAAATAAATGACATTATTTTCAATAAATAAATAATGTTAAAACACCTTATGCATCTGCTTACTTTTTCCAAATAGTTTTCTATAAACCCCCTATTACCACAACTCATGTGACCTATAGCAGATGAAGCCACAATAAAATAATACTCTAATCACAATAACCACTACAGCTGTTTATGGTGTTAATGGTGCTATACGTGTTTGGATTATTAATTTATTATGGGGTAGGGAAATCAGTTAGGACCAGCTCTTGGGTTTTATTCTGGAGTCTGTCAAAACACAACTTCTTTCGAATTAAACTTTATAACTTAATTTGCACTGGAGCTATACCTGTGAAAACATGGCATCATTTAGTACACAGGATATAGGGTAGCAGATTCTATTATTTTCTATGGAATGATTTCTCTCTGTTCGGGAACGTTTTTTTTTTTTTTTTTTTTATTAAGGCATTTACTAAATAGTAGTTTGGTGCAACTTTGCTGCTACATCAAATCTCAACACATCGGGCTCCATCAAGGTGTAGGTATTTTTATGGGTAAAACACTGTTTAAAGAAAGTTGTAGATTTCTCCTGGAATATTTAATAGATGTTAATGATAATATTTCTTTTTGGTAGCCATATTACACGTGTAAAATAATCCATTATATATGATATCAATAAAAGCACACAGAAAAAAGGAAAAATCTATGTCCTTTACAATTAGAAAATTGATTCCACACTTTTTAGGGCTAGAACATGTCTGCTTTTTTTTTTTTCGTGTAATCTAATTGCAGTTGCCTGCCTGCCAGCGTGTGTGTCAGGCTCACAGCGTATACTGTGACCACTTGCCCAGTGCCACCACTCATATCTGGTGTCACAATAGCTTGCATTTAAAAAAAAAAAACAAAACTTTTTTGACTGTAATATAATAGCAGTCAGTTTCCTTCACACGTGTGCGTTTCAGGGCCTGCCAGGGCACAGTGTCACACCAGTGCAACTCATATCTGGTGTAACAGTAGTGTACATTAAAAAAAAAAATAGAAATTTGACTGTGAAATAATAGCAGTCAGTTTCCTTCACACGTGTGCGTTTTAAAGCACGTTATTCTAAACAATTTAGGAATGTTAGGTGATTTATGCCCTTTATGGATTAAAACCAGACTCTGCATCAACTATGGAATTTTCCATGGGAGTTTTGCCATGGATCCCCCTCCGGCATGCCACAGTCCAGGTGTTAGTCTCATTGAAACAACTTTTCCATCACTATTGTGGCCAGAAAGAGTCCCTGTGGGTTTTAAAATTTGCCTGCCTATTGAAGTCTACGGCGGTTCGCCTGGTTCGCCCGTTCGCGAACATTTGCGGAAATTCGCGTTCGCCATTCGCGAACAGAAAATTTTATGTTCGCGACATCTCTAGTGCCTTGTTGATATGTACTGCTGTAGCTAGGCAGGTTTAAATGTCTACAATGTCAGAGGGCCCAATATTCAGTTCTCAATCCTTACTGCTCAGTAAAATAATACATCATTATCTAAAGCTTGCTCTTACATTCACAGTCTCTAACACTTTAGCTGACTTGATATTACACAATGTATAAGTGGAACTTACTTGAAAGCTATAGAGTACCGCAACATTGATCTCAACCACAGCTAAGTCTTTCCACAAAGATGTAATTTTGCTTGTGTCTAGACCCATTCTTTTTCCTACATCCTGCAAAGAGATAAAACATATGTCGGTTAATATTTATCTAATAATTTTACTTTGTATGCCATCAGTTGATTGCAGTTTCATTAGAACACATTCTTGAGTAAGCTCTACATCAATACAAAGGGGCTATTAATTAATCTGGATTTGTGAGCGAGTAAATTACACATTTTAGATTAAAATAACTAGCAGGAAAAATAGCCGGACTATTTTGAATTCCACTTTTCTAGCCTAAACTACAGAGAGAGATTGATTAAATATTATTGGCAATACTGAGTTTTAACCTGACTAAACAAAACACATATGTTTCATAGATAACTATACTATATTTCTTTCCATATTCACATATTTTTGGAAATCTATTTTCACGTTTTTGCTAACTATAGCCCAAAATGTTATATTTACATCTCTAAATGGCATGCGTTCAAGTTCACTATAAGTCAGTATGTTCTAGTGTACACGTAGGCAGTTCCAAAAAGTTTCAAAAATTATCTAAAAATGTGGTAAAATATATTGAAACAGTGCATGAAACCTATTCCGGAACCAAAATAGTAAAAAAAAAAAGTATATATTCTATTATATTGAAATTAAATTACCTGGAGCACATTATAACGAGAAATATCACAAAAATCCCGAACACCAATTTCTGTCCCCATGTACCAGCCATTGAAAGGACATGCAGGAAATTCAACACCCCCAACTTCAAGAAGCATGTTCGCTACTGCGGGCAATGTGTACCACTTCAAATTGAGTTCTTTGAACCAGTCATATCTTTAAGATAAAAATAACAAGCAACAAAAATAAAATATATTTTTTTAAAGTACAATATGATTAATGACAACATAATCTACTAACTACTTGAGATATCCAAACAAGAGGTAAAAAAACACTTTAGGGTCAGGAACACAAACATGTATTCCTGACCATATAGTGTTAATACAACCATCTAGCCCTCCAGCCCCCTTCCCCCGTGCGCCCATAAATAATGCAAAGTCTTATTTTTAGTCAAGTCTACTGCTGCTGGCTCTGCCCCTTATCTGCTTGCTTAACTGACATGATCAGAAGTGATTGTCTGAGCCAATCTTAATGCTTTCCTATAGGATTGGCTGAGACTGTCAAGTAGGAAGATCAGGGGCAGAGCCAGCAAAAGCCAAATACAGCCCTGGCCAATCTCCCCATTAAATCAATGCATCTCTATGAGAAAACTTCAGTGTCTCCATGCAGAGGGAGGAGACACTGAATGTCAGTGCTACACACTTTGTAGCACTGCCCCAGGAAGCACCTCTACTGATACTGTATATATATTTTGCCTATCCACACTGCATCTTGTTACAATTACAGTAAGCTGTAGTCATTCTGGTGACTACAGTGTCCCTTTAAGTATACTTTCTAAAACTTAATCTGAGAGATCAAGAAATGTATTAGTACCTATTGAATTCTGGTTATTTTAACAACTGAGCAATATTTTTAGCATATAGGTTTTCCCCAGTGTACTTCAGCTGTCAACAAACTACAGCTCCCATAATTGTTAAACAGTTTGTGAAGGTTTACAGGAGTTTTATTCAACTAACAACTGGGTCTAAAATAATGACCATATACAGTCATAATTTTGTTGAATTTATTAAAAAAGTGATGACCATAATTATTACCTACTTGAAGAATCGTGACACACTTTAATCAGAGATATCTATTGTTCTGAACATGGTTGCATAATTTAAGAGGGGCTATCATGATGCCAGCTTCATTCTGATTTATTATTTACAGAGACTACTTTTGATAGTGGCATACCAAAATAACAGTTAAAAGTGCAATTAACAGGGTTATTTGCTTATTAACTATTGTTTTTTTCTGTTTTGTGCAATGGAATGCCTACAAACTGGTACACACACCACAATGTCTACATCTCAGACCCAGTACAATAAGGTCATGCACACATGAAATGTAGAATGCATTGGAATGCATAGCAGTGCATATATCTCACTGCACTAGCAATTCCCAAATCTCAGAGATAGGCAACGTTTGACACTCTAGATGTTTTGGATTACATCTCTTATGATTATTTGCCAGCATAATGTCAGTAAGAGTATTATAGCAGATGTAGTCCACAAAATCTGGACTGCCAAAGGTTTCCTACTCTTGCCATAGTGTATACTTTGGTGCATAAGTCTGTGCTGATGTCACCAATGCATAAACTTAATGATTTGCTTAAAATATTAACTTTGACAGTCAGGTGCTTGTGCAAGTAAAATGGAAGAGGTCAGATGTTCTTATAAAAGAGGATGCATGTTTATTTCAACATGCCAGCTGATAGAAGGGTTTGAACTATCACTTTCTGTTCTGAGAAGAGGAATTCCTGATTTCTTAAACTCAGAAAGAGTACCAACCCACTTGTGCTCGGGTGGTAAGATCATCAGTTTTAGGTATTGCTCCCACATGTTAAAGGGCAGTTAAAGTCCTACAAATCTTAGATTTGTTCCATCTTGAATTCTATCTTGAGTTCTGTCTTGATATGAAGGATGTCTTTGCTAACCCGTCTTGACAGGATGCTTTGCCTGACGAGAATGCAACTAAAAAATGTAAAAAATATATATCTGTAGTTGGGGACAATAAGCCGAGTTATGTTGTCAGTTGTAGTGTGCCGAAACCGATGTTCGGGAAGGCCTGTAAAAAGAGGGACCACCAATTTAAATGGCTTGATAAAGGGAGTGGTGGGTGGGCTGAAACAGACAGTCTGAGCCCAGAGGAAGGGGTAGCCTGTGTATTTTTTAGGCCGGAATATCCCCACCTACAACTACAAGCTATGCCTTTCCATATATACAAATAACTGTTTAGTATCTATACACAAAATGCAGTTTTTCATTGGTAGTAGATCTAAAGCTTAAAGTCAAAATAACGCACGGAACAAACCAGAACAAAAGGATCAAAACCTGTAGCAAATAGTCCTGACAATTATCCTAGCAAGTAAATTAGTTTGCGAATGTGCATCTTACCAGATGCATTCAGTCCAGATTTTTTTTTTTTTTTTAAATTAGTGCTTTGTAAATGTCTAAATCCAATACAGGATTCAGATGTAAAAAACACTGATTTTAAAGATGACACAGAATGCATTAGGCCGAATGGAACAGATTCGGTCAAGCTGACCAAATTCAAACCAGAATTGATTTTAGTAAATATTAGAATTGCCAATCCAGTTGGAATTCGAGCCTTTTCACCAAATTTAGTTAATGTGGACAATATGCAGAGATTAGTAAATAGATCTGTAAATCCTGAAAGTTAGATCCTTAAATCCTGAAATATTTTCAATTGACAGAGCCCATCGTGTTGCATTTGATAGGTGCACAAGCTGGTAGAAAATAGGAATATTTTTAAAATTGCTATAGATCATAAGGAACGTTTGGATGCTTGTAAGACAACTTACCTTGGATGTTCCATTACAACTTCAAGGATGAGTTCTGATGGTATCTCAAACATTTCAGGATCCTGACCATCTGCCTGGAGCACCAATGGAAGGATTTCAAACCGTTCATATTTTGGCTTCCATCCAAGATGAATACATAACTGAAACAGATATATTTGTATATAGTTAAGGAACAATCTATTTATGACCTCGGTATGGGTTCAACATTCTAGCTAAAATATCTAAACTTTCACAATAGTTGAGAATTTTTCCAAACTATCTATTTTGGCCTAAATTTTGCAATTCCATTTTCGATACACCACAATTCACAATTTAGTGAATAAACTTCTAGGTATTTCAATGAATGAAACATAAAAATCTATGGAATTTGTCATGCTTTTTATACAAAATAATACTGATATGACTATATCAATGAAGATTTGAATAGCAGAGATAAAATCAGAATCTTCGTAACCACCTTTGTGTCTTTTGGTAACAAAATAATTTTGCATACCTCCGTAAAGTCTGTGCTGGCTGGATCACCAAGGACAGAGCCATCTTCCATTTCAAAGCCTGCGTAACGAATCAGCTGGCTGTTCCACATGCGAAAATCGTGCTTCCCATCAGTCCTCTGGGGAAATACTGTAATTGCAGACCTTAGAACAAAACAATTAATAGTTTATTTGGTTAGTTGTTGTTTTTTATATGCACATGCATAAGAAAAGATATAGTCTTCAAAATTAAAATTTCAAGCTCATTAAATTGTTTAGTATTCTACTGTATAATTTGTGAGTTTGCTATTAAACCGTGACAGCACGCTATGTAAAAAAAATTTAATAAAATTACAGACCTGGCAAATCACTTTTCATGTTGAGATTTTAAACTTTCTGTAGTAAATTTCACATTCAAGGCTAGATTCTGTTAAATAGGTAATCGAAAAGAAATACTCCCATAGATGTCAATAAAAAAAACTGCTATGGAGTTACTATAAATCCCATGCAATCCTTCTTCTCAATTATCTGTCATTTAGGTATTGAATCACTTTGTTAATTTAGCTGACTCATAGTCTCTCTACACACTTCCTGAAAAAAAGAGTCTATATTTCTTAAGTTCCCTTATAGCACAGTGTGCTTAATTTATCATTTTCTTATCTCCTACTCCGTTAATAGCCTGCTATAGTCTCCTGTGTGTGAGTACAGTTCAAATAACAATGAAATTCTAACGTAAACACACTGTGCTGTAAGATCCAATTGAAGATTAAACAGTTTTATTTTTTTCATGGAGCCTGTGTGATTTAAAGCCTGAGGAAGGTGTGGCTATAGCTATAAATAGAAACAAAAATGATTTAAATCATAAATGGCAGATAACTGAGCAGTGAAACTTTGGGGGCATGGTCTATACACCAAAACTGCTTTATTAAGCTAAAGTTGTTTTGGTGCTTAGAGTATTCCTTTAAGTTTATCACATATAATAGAATCCAGCTGTCATATTGCTACCTTGTGATCTGCATGCATGAATCATAGCAACAGCTCACCTGATATTCCCACCATTCGTGGCATATTTAATGTGTCGACAAATAAGATCAAACATTTCTTTGGCTGTCTTGCAGTTGCGTGCATCAAATACCTTGAACAAAAATAAATAAATGATTACATATGTAGTTTTTTTTTTAGATTTTCTTGATACCTAAGGTTTTTTTCCCACTAAACAGCAAATTGAATTAATATTTTAACTGACTTCTAAACTTGAGGTCATAAAAGTAATTCCTATATCAGAGATTGGTTGAAGCTCTATTCTGGTTATTAAATACAAATATAAAATGAAAGATTGATAGAATTCTAATGAACAATATTAGAGCAGCCTTATGCAATATGGAATTCGCAAACAAACAGCACTGTGGTGAATAAACAAATGACTTCGAAATGTTTGCTGCAATAACTCAGTAGGAAACAAAATACCACAATTGACTGTTTAGTGAATTGATCTAAAATGACATGTTCTTCAAGGGACACTGTAGTCACCCGAACAACTACAGCTTAATGTAGTATAGTTCTGGTGTCTGTAGTCTGTAGTTTTTCAGAGAAAATGCAGTTTTTACATTATTGCCTAGGAACACTTCTAGTGGTAATCACTCAGACGGCCACTAGACGTGCTTCCTGGGTCAGAACTGCACAATGTGCAGCACTGACTTTCAGCGACTCTACACTCTGCATGGACGCGCTGAATGTTTCTCATAGAAATGCATTGATTCAATGCATCTCTGTAAGGAGGTGCTGATTGGCGCAGCACAGCGTTTTGCTGCACATGCGCAATAGCCTCCCAATGCTTTCCTATAGTAAAGCATCGGATTGGCTGACATTGTCAATTTTGAGGATCGCAGCCAAGGAAGCAGAGTGGGAGGTGGAGCCAGCTGCAGCAGACCTGCGCAGTGCTGGAATAAAGGTGAGTTTTAACACTTTTGTACGGGGCACAGGGGGGCCAGCCACCTAAAATATGCTTTTAACACTGTAGTGTCTGGAATACACGTTTGTATTCCTGACACTACATTGTTTTTTTAACGTACAAACTTATGCATCTTTGTTGATATTAAATACAATGTACCTACATAAAAAAATTAAAATGTTCACAAAAGTGTGAATTTGTATTCATACCTGTAAATTAGACCATTGAATCCTTCCGATACACCTGGGAGCGTTTCGCCATGCTTGTTTTGCAGCAAAAACAAGCTCATCGTACGTTAGTTGGTACGTTCCGGTCCTATCGATTTCTTTGACAACAATCTCTAGCCTATTGAGGTGGTTTTCTATTTGTAGACTGAAAAGATGTGTAATTTAGAAAAGCCAACAATAGTAACACAACAGACCGTGTTAACATGTGTCTTGTCAGAGGATTTGGCTTAAGTCGCCAATACTTGAAATTCAACATTTCAAGACAGTTGGTATTTGAATACATAAACTGTGCCTCCTGTAAAACACAAACATTATGTCCCTACTGCTCTACATAAATACAGACATGCCTACGTGACAAGCAACAAAGTATACATTTAAAGAATCAGTGAGTGACTTACTCTTTGAATGAATTGTAATATTGGTTAATGAATTCAATCGCTTGAGGTAATACAACATCAGCAGGTACCCTCTCCTCCCTGGGACCCCTTAAATAATTCTTAGGGTTCATGATTGATCCGTGACAAACTTTGGATTGGCAGCTGAGGTCCTGAAAAGTAAAGTCATTCACATTTTGAATTTTTTTTTTTTTTTTTTTTAAATGCAGATACGCATTTACTGTATTTAACTGAAACCCGTTGCCTAAAATAAACTTTACTTTTAAAGGACAAGAAAGAAAAGCATGTCAGGATGTTTTGTTGAATGTACTAAAATATTTTGGTAATAAATTTCAATTTACCTGCCCCAGAAATGGTTACATTGCTCTATGGACAAGCGAGTTACTTTAAATACAAAAAAAACAGCATAACATTTCTTTGGCAGACACCGAGCTAGTAAATACATTAAGCATACAACAGCAATTTTGTATACATATTATATTATTTTATACAGGGCTACAGATTTTTTTATATATATATTTGTTCATGCTTTAATTAGATATCTCACTATAAGATGTTTTAGAGGCATCACAGTATCCCTTCTTTTATAATACTTCAAACAAAGCATGAAATATTTGCATTGAAGAAAAATACCTATTTTGTTACCTTCAGTAGGTTAGGCAAATTCAGATTAATAACAATGGTCAAGTAGCTTACATATAGTTGTTTGTATGGAGTCTAATGACTTTTCTTGGGAATATAGCTTTCCAAAAACACCACGAGAATGCAAAAATTGTGAATGTATAGCTACACATACAGTCAATTTATATGTACAATAGCCAGTGCTACATTCTTAAGACTGCTGTTGCACCCTGCAATGAAGTTCTGTTGTGTGGTCATTGTGCTTGTAGTACTCAGAGCCCTTGGTACCCTTCCCCCAGCTGGTAGAATGCAGCTTAAAATTTGATCTACACCATTTACTGTAGAGTGTGAAAGAAAGGGAGAAGACAGGTGTTTAAAGGCCGTCTCCATAAATGCAGAAATGTGTTCCTTTACACCAGCAGTGGAACAAAGATGAAACCAATCTGGGCTTTATGGACAAAACTTAATTTAGCATTCATTTGTAGCACAAGTGCAAATATTGGCCTTGACTTAATATTTTTTGGATAAGCTTTTCGATGTATTTAATATTATTGGACAAACTTTTACAGTGATTGTTTTCAATATATGAAAATATCAAAAAATAAATAATATATTTAAAAAAATAACAAATATCAAAATATTATTATTTTTTTAAATTCATACTATTAAATCATTTGAAAAGTGTATCCAATAAATAAGAAATCAAGGCCACTGTGGGAAGGTATAGGATTAATGTAATGATTGCTCACCTTTTTGGCATTGAGGTGTAGTGTGTCTTGCAAGATTTTTCCATTTTCATAGTTCTTTAGTTTCAAATATTTGGGACACGAAATATTTTTATGAAGCTGTTTGAGGTTTTCTGGAGCATCCTTCGCAATGAAAAGAATTAAAATATATTGAACAATCAAAAAAATGATGATATGTATATTGCTGATTATTGTACAGCACATCGGTCTGTCTGTTCGTCTGATCTGTCTGTATATCTATTTGTCTACCGGTAGTGAGTCTGCCAAGAACAACATCTGACTATATGTCCATCCATCCTTCATTCCTTCCATCTATCCCTCCATTTCTCATCAGCCTCTTGATCTTTAAAACATCTCAAGCAATTTACAAATTGCTATAAATGATGGCAATCATTAGCGATCCTGATCCTTACAGATGCCCAGTTTTATCACAAGTTTTTAAATGGTTTTCCATCATGTTGTTGTCTGTATTACAGCTTGTCACTTGTATTTAACCACACACACAAAATCATAAATAATACAAAAACAAATTCGTATCTGTTTGTTGATGCACATACCACTGTTTCAGATTTCAATCCAATTATATCATTTTGCTTAAAATTATTTTTGGCGTCTTCATGTTTGCAGGAACTGAAAAAAAAAATAAGATATATTTTTAAAGCTATATAAATCATATTAAAATACTGCTCAATGTGAATTTAAATCCCACCCGTTGGTCTGTTTGTGTTTTCTTTTTTCCAAATAATAGTTTTTATTTAGGAGGTACTTAAGACTGTTATTTGAGCTTTTATGGTGAACCCTTGTCACATCTACTAAGCTGCAACTTTTTTACGGTTCTCCAATAACTACCTTTTTTGTTCAAATAATTTTCAATGAGCTGCTAGTTATAGGCTCTGTCTGGGCTATGTATGCAGTGATATCCTAGATCAAAGTTCTAAAAGCAGAGCTTATCAGCTGGAACATCCAGCTGGTTTTCTTTGGTGAAGGTTCTAATTTAAGAACTTTGCATCACAGTCCACTTTTTTTTCCTAGAACCACTTTTATTTACTGTTGAATGAAATCATAACACTGCATAGCTCTACATATAGCAATAAACTCAATTCATTCAGTGATGCTAGAAGAAAAAACTCAAAGCAAACGAGTGCATGATTTCATGTCACCATGCCAAACACAACACAACACAACGTGACTGCAATCCAGAAGAACAGTGTTTTCAAACTAGCCAACCTCATTATGTATTATAGTATGACCGTTACCTATCCTGAGCAGTCATACATTCCTCCATCACTTCAATTTCTTCAGTTGTGTGAGCCAAACACAGCAAAGCATTAATTCCAACTTATAGCCACCATGAAATGTAATAAGAGACCTCTTTACTAATGCTATAGTTGGCATATATATGACTGTATCATACTACATTGATCACACTGGATTCTCTTTTATATATCTTCTAAGGGGCTCTTATTAAGCCCTGTAGAAGATGACGCACACATTTGATGATCCATATATGAAAGGCTGACTGTAGGTGATGGAATTTACCGAGGATACAGCCGCAGGGGGCACAGTTAGCCCAACCCTGATATGCTCCCCATGTATGAGCAGAGCAGGGAGTGTTGGAAGAAATGTCTAAATTGATAATCTATGTGACACTGTATTAATGCACATGTGATGTCATCCTTCCTGTACAGTTCGGTTTGATGACTAACATATGGAAAATTGAATTCAACAAAACTACTGTTGCTTGACCACAATAGTCACGATAATATATTATTGTTTAATAAATGTTACACAAGAATCAATAACATACATCTTGATATAAATAAATGAATCTGATAAAAATGTTTTAGAGTTTTGGTATTTAAAAAGAGAGAAAGCTATTGAGCCCAAAAAGGTACTCAAAACATGATAGTTACTAATAAAATGCAAGAACAAACACTTTTAAAGATTATTTATTAAACATTGAATTGCAGAGATTTAAAAATCAAATTGCAAAAATTTGAAGCTGCGTCTGCCAAGCTGCATCTACTTTTTTTTTTTTTAAACCTGCACTTTTTGACACTAAAATTCAGTGTTAAGGGTAGATAATTTAAATCGATTTTTGGAGTTAACCTTGATCCTATACCAGTCCTACCCCTAAATTAACACCAACCCTACCCCTAACCCTAATTCTTACACTAACTCTAACCACACAACAGCCTACCCTAGTCTTACCTGTACACTATCCCTAACCTTAACCCTACATTAATACTAAGCCAGCATTAACCCTACACTAACCCTAAACCTATCCTAACACCAACCCTACCTAACCCTAACTTTAACCCTAGCCCTAACTCAGTACTGACATCAGCACACAGATATCCAAACTCACACAGTACAGGGCACTCTGTGGCACACTCTGCTCTGTGACTGTAGCACTCTCTGCTCTGTGACTGTAGCACTCTCTGCTCTGTGACTGTCCCTCTCCTGCTTCTGCTCCAGAATGATGTCTATGCCAATCACACAGGGATAGTGCTGGGCAGCTGATTTAAATGGGTTTAGTGGGCTATATGCAGCGCTCACTTTGAGCGTGGCATACAGCTCATCTGTCACGTTGGAGCCACTGACGGGGAGGGGGCCCTAGGTATCAAATGATACTTAAGTCTCACTGGATTGAGCAGGGATCTAACCCTGCTCACACCAAAACTGCAGGATGTTTCATGCACATCTAACAGTGTTAATGGCCACTATTTTTAGTACAGCATAAAATGTCCTAACATCCTTAACCCCTTAAGGACACAACTTCTGGAATAAAAGGTAATCATGACGGAATATATCTGTCATGTGTCCTTAAGGGGTTAATGGATTATAGCTCTATTACCGTCTGTATCCTATCCTTAAACATTATTGAGTTGAATTATTGGATGTTTTGTAGGAAGGACTGCAGCATGAAAGAACAGAATGTATTCAAGATACCACTTTCTAGAGCTCAGTCATATTGTAGCATTTCATAGTGGAAAGCTACTATTGTTTTTCTTAAAATGTCCTGGAAATCCGTTCAGTACTGGCAGGAAATTATCAAACCTGTCACTTCAAACAACAGCTGGGAAAGTGGCACTAGAATTAAATAAAAGGCTACTAGTGTAAAATGAGTGATTTATCAGTAATATTAACCCTCTGTATTCAGCATCTCCTAAATTATACTAATGGCAGGCAGTTAACTATTTATGATGCGTTTAATGCATAAGGATCCTTGACAATTCTTCAAGAAACTCTAAATAAAACATGACATTTTTACACTATATCAAACATTTTCTTTTAACTGATTGTGACTAATGATCAGCAGCTAACAAAGACGTGAAGGAACTTCATGGACCTGAGTCTTTTTATTTTACTATTTTTTACCTATGGTGAATCACTAAACTTGCATCTTGGAATTTATATTGACATGTAGAGAAATTAGAAACATGCTTGGAAGGGTGAACATTTTTACATAGCGTTCCGAGATCATCTCAGCTATCAGTGAATATATTAAACTAGAATAGCTTATTTAGTATTTGTATGTTTGTACTTTGTATTGTAGTTGTTTATTGTATTGTGTTCTCATATTAGTAATGTTTACAAAGTTTACAGCACATATCTCTTAGAGATGACCAAAATGGTCTGTGTGTGATGTTTTTTTTTTCTCCAAACTACACAACATATACATATGCTAATATATTCATTGATACCTTTGTTTGTCTTATGTCACATAATTCAAGAGTTACTCCAAGCCCCATGACCACTCCAGTGCTTTGGTCGTGGAGTCTGTTTGTCCACTGTTACATTATGAAACACTCCACATACAGGATTTTAGCTCCTTTGATACTGCAGGTGTATTTCCACCTTCAGCAGCATTATTGGGGCATGGAATACTCAACCAATGAATGACTGACGGTATTGCCATCCGGTTATGGCAACTTTGCAGAAGCCAGATGTTGTTTACCCAGCACCAAAGACGGCCTGTGTCTGGTAGTAGCCCAGGTAAAAGGGCAAACCATTGCAAAACGGGAACTATTGCATTGCAGGAAACGGCAACAGGGTGCTTTTTTTTTTTTTACAACATTACCATTACAGCAGGCTGTAAGTTAAAGCTTTGTGTAAGGCAGGGGATATGAGAGCCCTGAGAATGGCCAAAAGCACAGAGCAATCTTAATTTGAAAGCATATGAACACTCTGAGAGATAAAGAAACCCCAGACTATTGTTTCTGACTTCTGACTTTGGGCCTAATTAGTGGTATCAAGGTGTAACTAATATCCATCTTGGTACAGTGAGTGCAGGGTCCACACTCAGGTCTGAAATGTCCGTGCTAACTGTGCCTAGAGAGGTATCATCTACACCCTGCTGATGAGGCCCAAAAGAAGGCCAACGCGACTGCGGCTGCTGTGTCTTTGGTGCAGAAGGACCTTTCCAGCAATTCAGATCTGGACTGCTCTTATTTTTGAGATCTGAGTGGGGACTAACCAACTGACAAGCTTTTGAGGTTTCTCTGAGCTATTGCCTGTTCCCAAAATTTTTATGGTCTCTATTTTTGCTGTAAGGTTTGCATAAACCAACTATGCTAAGTGTTCTATTCATACTTAAGTAAAGGGTGAAAAGTCACAACAATTCGCACAGTAAAAAACACTGAAAGGTTATAGGGAAAATTTTGAACGCAGGAAAAGCTAGAAAAACTTGCCTGTTGACAGCCTAACCACAGACAACCTCTTCAATGGATGACAGTGCATCTAGATACGGTCATGGGAGTTTCTACTTTATGATAGCTGGGCATGACATGCAATGAAACAATGACTGTATTTGCAAAGATCAATATTGATTTTTTACTAAGTACAAATGCCTTATTATTTTATTTAAGAAGCAAATATAATTTCTAACTTTTTCTGCAAGTACATTGATTGAATAGTCTGTGGTGAGGGGGAGGGGGGAAAAGGGTAAAATCCCAGCTGTTGTGGAACTACAGCTTTCATGATGCCTTATAGCTACAAAAGATGATAATCTAAATGTTGTCCATCATAAGCCTGTGGCATCACACACACAATTTAGGAAGCAAACAATTTTAACGAAAAAGTATTAAAAATAATATCTTATGTAGATATTTTACCTCCATCAAGCAAACTCTGAGCCCTATACCTGTTTAGCAAAAGATGAGGGTTAATTGAAAGAACTTTATAAAATAATTCTAACATTTGTTTAAAAACCTAATTTTAAAATAATTTAAACAATACCAAAACGTTTGCATGTATCAAATCCTACCTGGACTGAATGCAAGCTGGGATAAAATGACTTCAATATCTTTGTCGAAATAAAGCAGTGAGGATCTTTTCACTCTAAATATCTCTAGACTACATTTGACATGCTACACAGCCTGCCTTAGAGCTGGATGTGCGTCTTGGGAACTGCAGTTAAAGAATTTCTAGGAAGCCAAAGTTATTCATTGACTCCTTGCCAGATGGGGCAAGCAGGTGCCACTGAAACAGTTAACGGTATCAAGAAGCACATTCCACAAAATATATGAGGATATCAAATGGATCAGAGTCAGACACCAGTTATAAAATGTTAATTTTCATCAACTGTTGCCAACCTTCAATACAGCACCAGATCAGTGGAGGTTGGTTGGACATTAAGTATAGGTAATTAACTTAACGAGATGTTTCGATAAAAAGAAAAATAATAAGTATTAATAATAACCTTGGTGTGATTTGAAGATGGAAGGTTAACTATCAAATGAGAGCATAACATGCCTCTAAAATATAGTAGATGCATGGAATAACCTTCCAGTGGAAATGGTAAAGGATATGTTGTTCCAAAAATATCATTCAACAGAACATATGAGCAAAGTAACAATTTTTTAACACTTTTTTTTTAATTGACTTCCTAATTTATATTAAACTTGGTTAGGTTTTTTATAAGGACATGTAAGGGTGTTATATACTGATGCAGGATATATTATTTAGAAGCATCCATAGTTAAAGGCATACTGTATAATAACATAGTAGTATATGCTATTCTATACTATACTACACTATACATAAAATAACATAAAATAACAGAATATGCATAAAATAACAGAATCAATAACCAATCCAAATGTTTTCATAAAAAAGTTTATGAATTTTTTAAAATTATTATTCTTTTTTAAATTTCCAGTAGACCCCCACCGATGAATGCACCCACGTGGATTCCTATAAGTAATGGAATTACTGCATTATACATATAGCATGTGTTACCTTTGCGTTATCCCCATGGTGAGGCTGTTGTTATTGTTTATGTCCATAACATTGTAAGAGGTTTTGTCATTGATTTTTGAAGATTTTGTGAACAGCTTCCATGGGCACATCATTTTTCAAGAAAGAATTCTTTTCTCAGACTGGAGGTGCAAAAAAGTCGTCTTTGGGCCAGCCTACTGGATAAAAATAGATGTTGGTTTTAATAAAAATATATAAAAATAATAATAACAATCTTAGCTTTAAAAAAAGGAAGACAACAACGCCCGCTTTAAATGAATTCAGGAAAGGGTTGCTTTCTCACACTTCTAGACGAGAAACATCCTCTGTTGACTCAAAATAAAATGACCTTCTGTGATACGATTACATTGTACTATGATGATCACAATCATTTGTAGTGTTTCTTAAAGTTATTCACCTTCAATGAGGATCAGCATTCAGTATGAATATTTTGCATTGTTTCAATGAAATATTTAACATTTAAATGACTCAATGCAGAATTGCCAGTGTCTTGAGTATATAAAACACCTGTGAGTTTATTCATTATGCAAAGAATTGAATTGATGGGCAAACGACTTGCTAAATTTAAGTTAAAATAGTCAGGTTTGAAAGTATATATCTAAGAGCCCCTAGACCGGTGGCAGGCAGCCTTTTGCTCTTCAGATGTTTTGGACTACACCTCCCATGCTTTACCAGCATTATGGATGTAAGAGTATTATGAGAGATGTAGTCAACGACATGTGGAGTGACAAAGGGTGCATAGCTCTGCCCTAGACCAACCTTCAGCATTTAACAACCTCAGATAGATAATGACAATCAGACTATTAAGACTCATTGCTTAGACCGGCCACACTGATTCCGGTAAATATGGTCCATCCCAAAACACTTAAAAACTATAGTGCCCTAGTGATTGTCTCTGCCACTTGTCCTGTTCATCACCTAGTCACTTCACACAGTCTAGAACTCTGGAGGTAAAACTTGGCCATGTTGCTAGAGAACTGAGGAAACTATACCAGCATCTGAAGAACCAACTAGGTATTGTGAAACTCATTACTATATACAAGAGTAAGCTACTTTATCCTTAGTTCCCTACCCACTTATCATCTTTTATGCAGGGAGTGAATATTTATCAGCCAATCTAGGTTCTTCCATTGTTTTGAAATGATGTACTGCATGTATTACATAAACCGCTGTTAATTAGAGGTTTGTGGGATTTGTAGTTATTTGCCAACTTTCTCTGGAAAGCAATACACAAAAAACACAAACAGGGATTTTCATTGTTAACGTTCTATGTAGCATTTTCATGAATGAAACTACTCGTAGCCATGCACGTTTGTCGTCTTTGAAAGTCTTTCCCTAACTTTACGGTGTGTGCAAGATGTGCCCGCACAAACGTTACATGACCATTAACGATCATTTCAAGATAGCAAATTGCTGCTGAGTTTATATTCTATTAAAGAATAGAGTGGGTAAGAAATAGGGAACTCATTACAGCTTCTACATTATAAACTATACAAGTGTCATATGCGGTTAAGATGCCTGGAACAACCCATTAAGAAGCTTCTCACATTCTATGTATTAAGACTAAAATTTCAAATTACTATGTCAAGTCAAATGATGTACATTCAATTATTGTAGCTTGATATAAGTAAACTTGCATTTTGTTTAAAAAAAAATAAAAATAAACTTCATTGCTACACCTGTATACATGTATACATACTTTACTATGTTTACTTTAGCATGGTTTACAAAATGAAATATAAAAAAAAAAAAACAATATATGTAACCCCACTTACTTCATCTCTGTTCCACCCCTGGTCCCCACCTGGATGAAATTTGTATAGGTCAGGAGGGGATCTAGTCAGTCTCTCTCACTCATGAGAGAGGACAGTAAATTTATGGCACTCCTCTCCCCCCCCCCTCCCCCCCCCCCTGAACAGGGGAGGAGGTAAGTAGTCATCTGTTTGCATTTTAATGGCTTTTTTGGAATTTGCATATCCAGAAATACCTGCAGAATCAATACAAATACCCATAAGAAGTGTATCTGATCATTTTTAATTCCGGTTTTGTTAATAAACACAGCTACGATAAAGTGTTTACTAATATACCTTAAGAATATCTAGTTTTTAAAGTAGTACTTTAGTCATTTGCATTGTTCGGTTCATGCTTTAATTGCAGTGGGATAAAAACAGGATTGGTGAGATTTACGTTAACAACCAATAGTTTACTTTAACCTACAAAGTGTATCACTGCAAGTAAACTGTAATGCGATATCAGTCATCACTAAATCTCAGTTTCTTTTTCTATTATATGTATTTTATTGAATCAAAAGTTAGAGTAACATACTTCAGATTTTTCTTTTTTTTTAAAGCTACATTTAGCAGTTTTAAAAAAAAAAAAAGAAAAAAAAAAAAAACTATGAACAAAGTATTCTAAACAAAACATCCATTAGTTGTTATTTTCATTATTTCAATGTGGAATTACTACTGTTTGGGGAAGATGTATTCAGGGTTGGGTTTTTATTATTAGTAAGCAGCTGGAGGGTGTACAAAAAGTGTAAAAAAGTTTCTATTTTTACGAGACTATGTGTGCGAAAATAATTAAGTTATTTTTTTTTTTTATATTTCCTGTAAAGACTGTGTGATTCTTTGAGCAATGTCGGTCAAGGCTCTGCTAAACCGTTAATTCAATATTTTTCCAGCCAATGTCATGTAAAGTCACCCTTCTAAGTATTCTATTGTTAATAATTTCCTTTATAATATGATTAAACTGTCCAACTAGGGGCTGTCAGTGGACTTGGGTATTAGTTTTTGGACAAACACAAATTTCAAAATTACAACAAAATTAAACGAATTGCTAGTTGGATAAAATGTCATCCTGAAATTCATTCTTTGTGCATTAGTTTAGTTTATTACAAGGAGGGAGCTACCAGCTTGCAGCTGCCTTTCTGTAATATTTAAAAATAGAAGCAGAGGGGAGCTGTGCTCCCTGACACTTCCTAAATCCCCCCCCCCCACCATACCGGCCTCACCCTGCGGGAGTCCATATGACTCTATCAGTATGTGGGAGGTTAAATCCTCCCTCCTGCCTCTACCTGCCTTGCTGTGAGTAGGGGCAGCTCTTCTAAACAGTGAACCAGTGGCTGCTCATTTCCATAATAAAACACTAGAGACTGGGCAGCAATAGCTGTCCAGTCACTAATCCAATGAAGGGGGACCTCTGTGCCCCCATAGTGGGGGAGACACATTAAAATAAATAACTGTCCGAGACTTTTCTTATAACAGTGAGCAGCCACTGGCTGCTCACTGTTTAGTAAACCTGCCCCTATTTGTGCCAGGTAGGGGAAGGAGGGAGGATTTAAACTCCCTCATTTACTAATACTAAGTATTTTTTACTTAGTATTAGTAAAGTTGTCTGAGAGACCAAAATTAAGATGGAAGGGCTTTTCGTAATTTTGGTATTTCAGCTTTTTAGTAGATATCTCCCTAATACTTGTAGTATTGCCATAGGAGTACCAAAAATGAGCTATCTACTAAACAGCTGCGTAATTTGGTACCCTCAAATATGGCAATCCCACAAGGATACAAATATAGGAAGTTATCTACTAAACAGCTTCAAGATGCAGCCGCGGCCCGCAACATGGATCGGAATCTCATTTGTGAGAACGAAATTCCAAAATTTAAATAATTGCTAAAGTATGTCTTAAAAAGAATGAAACTCAGTTCAGGCGATACCATAATATTTTTCGTCCGAATGTATTTAAAGTGTGTTCAAAGCCTTGCTAACAGCGAAACGCTTCTCATCTTTTGACAGTTCATTATACCTGCTTTGTTACCTTCCAAAAATAAACCAGAAAGACATGCCCCTGGGTATAAGTATCGTCATTGTATTTTAAAGAGCTTGACAATCTGCAGACTCACCCATTAGCAGAAGTTCCAGAACCATCAAAGAATTCTGTCAGCCGCAATGTTTCTTTGCCGTGTAATAAGCTGTTAAAATAATTACGTCTGTGGCTAAGTGCTCGTTTACTAGTTTTATTTATAAATCTTCAGGATGAGAAAACTTCCTTCTCTGTGTCATCGCTAACCCTAATTTACATTGGGAGTTTCCATATCTCTGCTTATTGAAGGAAATGCATGAATTGGCTGATAGAGAATTCTAGCCTCTTTCTCTAGGGTTCTGAACATGTTACACAGGTGAGACTGTATCAACGCAGTTTTGTTTCTTTTTGGTCCTTATCATTCCATCATCAGAACAAATGGAATGCTATTCTAGCTCCAAGCTTTTGGCTTTGATACTGTACATGTGCGGGAAGTAAAATAAATAAATAATTAAAATAAAAGACTGTCTTTTGATAACTCGACACACAGTGCCTAAGACTAGCTTGTTTGCTTTATCCACAGTCCATATGTTTAGCACCGTGTACATACTTTTGTATTACAATCTCATATGTGTCAGGCTGTACTACTTACCATATGACCTGTGTTTTATATCCATGACTATACCCTGAGTATACTAGTACCTAACGTCTATGCTTTTCTGTCACAAATGTTTAAACGTGTGATTCTTCTACATACCTCAATAAAAAGTATGATTGGAAAAAAAATTAAAAAAGAAATAAAGAAAATAAAATCTACAAAAATGTTTTAGAAATGTATACTGTGTGCGTGTACTTCCAAAAAAACAATACAAATGTGCCGAAATATCACTTTTATCTCTTGAAGTATGTAATGGGTAACATATCTTTCCCTGAATCTTTCAATAATGTGAATAATTTGTTTTTAAATCCTAAAAATAAGTGTTTTCAACAAAATAACTGGATTGCTGATATTTTAAATACCATTTTATTAATGCAATGCATTTCTCATAAGCCATAGAAGAACTTTTTGTTGGTAAGTCTTTCAAGGAGCATTTTCTTAACAGATATAGCGAGTTCCTATCAATGTGCGTATGCGCAGTTGGCTGAAAGCCAGAGACGCATTTTAAACATGTCTTATATTTCTGTATCTAAAGTACACACTTGTTAATTTTATATTGAGGTTCATAGTTCTCTGTTGTTTCAGTTTGAATGTCACGTTAGCTGGTGACTGTTTTGATAGAAAATATAGTGCACGTTTTGCATTAATAATTAACTTTTTTTTTTTTAAATCAGGAATGCCCAGGAAGTAGATTCTCAATTCTTGCAGGAACTTCAGAACCCTTTATGCTTTGCTAACCTTAGAGCTTTTAAAGCATCAATGTAGTTGTGTCTATGGGCCTGAGGACCTGCTTTATGGCTTCCCATCTGCTAAATGGTAAATTCTGTACATGTGGGATATTTGAGTTGTGGATTGGACTGGACTTTTAGGTTTAGATGATTGATTCCAACGTAATGTAATATTTTAAACTAAGTGTTAACAAGTATGTGAATGTGTAATTTTTCTAAGGCATTTAAAAAATGCCTTTGAGCATCTCCCTTTCGCTTTCTCTTTTTATTATTCTAAAGTTATCTTAGTTATTTCCCTCATTTGGGGGCTTTATTGGATGTAGCCCCATATTCTACTTCTACTTCAGACACAAATTTATATGCCCCTTTAAACGCCCTTCCCCCATACCCCATTGTTTAAGTGCAGTGCTACCTATCTGTGAGCTGTAGCAGCACCTTGTCAATGATCTACAATTAAAACGACACATTTTAATGACTTTTAAAGAAAAAATTGGGGCATAGCCGAGCTGACATTATGATGCATAGGTGCACACTAGCACACATTAGCAAGCATGTCTGGATGCAAGAGAGGACAATGACCAGGCAGGGAATATATATATGGTGTATGCACGTGCAACATTAATTACTAAAGTCTGGGATCAGGAGAGGGAGAGTGTGTTTATGAGTGAAGTAGTGCGATTATGTGTGCATGTGTTTACAAAGGACAGAGAGAGAGAATGTGATGTGCATGAAGATGGTTGTATGGAACACAACAATAAAAAAAAAACCTTTTGAGAACAGTGGGAGTAATGAAAATGGAGTTCAAGGGAAACTGAAATGAGAAGAAAATGAAGATAAGAGTTAAGAGGAAAATAGAAAAGGGTAAACAGGAATAAAAGAGAGGGAAACAAATGTGGCAGAAGGCAGGAGAATGACACAGAAAAAGCATAAGAACAAAAAGTATGAGAAAAATAAAAAAGATGTGGTTAATGTGATGGAGAAGATGGACATGGAGCATGAAAGGTAAGTGTGGATAGCAACTGGAAAAGAGGGGAGAGACCATGGAAGAGAGCTGGGGAGAACATGGAAGATAGCTGGGGAGAGGAAGCTAAATGATGGACAAAGACAACAGGAGAAATTGAAAGAACATGGAGAAACAAAGGGAAAAATTAAAACATTAAAAATCACCGATTTCTTGTATGGATTTTTTTTTTTTACAAAATGCTTCCTTCTTCTTTTAAACGTATATTAAAGATTTAGCATAATCCAGTTCAGACAAGGCAAAGCCAGCCCAAACATTGAAAGTGAAGGGGTAAAATTGCATGGTTATAGGCATTTTAACTAAAATTGTTTAGAGGACGTTAACACATAATCTTAGTGGATTTACCTGTGACTGCGGTGTCACTCTTAGGAGAACCAAAACCTAAAGCATTGATACATACTATATACTATATATATTAACAATGAAATATCACACATTTTCCACAGTAATAGTGTCCTATAAGCTTTTGTATTTTTTAGGATATTTATGGTATTTGAGTCAGGGTAGGATGAATTTATTAAAGCACCATTTCGGAAGGAAATATAGAATATAATATAGAATATTAAGTATGAATATGAAAAAGTACAGAAGTAAAAATAAATAAATAAATAATAATTTTGAATTCGCCATTAAGAACATTGACAATTCCCCAAAAGGCAGTGTAATTGAATGTTTCTATCAGCCTTACCTGTCTGACTATCTCTGTTTCGATCTGGTATTTAACAGGTCGGATATATCATACTGTGAGGACAGTGGCAGCCTTTTATAAAGCTTCTCCACAGTGTTCACATAACAGAGTATGCAAATCAGGTTAATAGAAAGGAGGAAACTCGATTGGAAAAGTCCTTTGTACAGTGATGTGATGTAACATTTTGCTTTGCATGACTCAAATGTTTTCATTTTCATTTTTGTATTTTTGTTTCTCTTTTTTTAGAAAGTTGGGAAATATTGGAGATTAATGTTAAAAATAAAATGTGTGGAAAGCTGGCTTATTCAAAATGCCTCACTGCCACCTAAGAGGATCTTAAGCAATAGGCTCTCATACCGTATATTACTAACCTGTTTTGTATTTTATTTTTATTTTTTGGGGGGGCGTAGTATTTACTTTCGTTTTCATTTTGGTTGTTTTTTTCCTTCAACCCTTTTTTCACTTCATAATGATGTTTGAAGCTTTATGTCTGGGAAAATAAACATAGTCACAAATATCCCCTCTGTAATAAGTGTTTTGAATTAAGAGCAGAAGTCAGTGAAAATGATTCTTTATGTTGTGTTATCAATTGATGTGTTCACATGTCAAAATGTGAAGTTAAATAGTAGATAATTGGAACTATGATGGTCATTTCAAAAAAGCATAATTTCATCAAAACCTAGATACCTTCTGGTGATTTTCCAGTCAAAGTATCTTGGTTCAAGCACTGACAAAGGTGCTTTACCAGACAAACACTATGAGTACCATTATGGATTATTGCAGGGTAGATGTGTTGTTAGGTGTTGTGGCGAACAGAAACTTGCCATGGGATTCTGGAGGGGCCTGCTAGCCAGCCTCCTGCCTCAGGACTATGGCCCATATGTTAGACTTTGGTTTAGGACTGTGGAAAGGCTTTGTTCATGCCTTTTCCTTTGTCTGGTTCGGTGTATGGGATCCACCAAATGGATTAGACTTATGCTGATTGTATGCCGAACCAACTGCCGAACAGTGAGACCACCAAGGGAAATCGTGTACCGCTGGTTGACACTTTTGACCCATATCAACACCTTAACTGCAAAGTTCTAAGCGGTCAGCTATGTGGCCACCATTCGCATGGACGAACACGTGGCGCCTGCCATCTTTATCATCGAACGCATACAGCGGTGTTTGGTCGTTAAGTGTATTGAACTATAATTGGGAACTCAACGGCGCGAACACCGCTGAGACTTCCACCTCCAGTTTAGTTTGGGAAATTATGTGCGAATGGAACAGCGTTCGGTGGAAGCAAACTCCTGAACAAGGGGCACATGACCAGCTCACATTTCAAACTGTTGTAGTCCTTATTTTAATGTGTTTCGTACTCTCAAAAGAGACCGACCACTCAGCCTTAATTCATGGAACTCTTTTGGGCAGGCACATTGTGTGCCTTTGGTCTAAACTATACCCCAATGGCGTTTCGGCTGCGTTCATGGGATTTGAGTGCATTTGGGACATGTTGGGCGCTCAGATCCAAGCTTTCTGGGGATATAGGACTTGAGGGGGTACCTTATTGTTGGGGTGTTATTGATAAGTATGTCCTGGACCTGAGAGTTAATGTCATTAAGTTGTGTACTTTGTCACAGTCTCCTCTCAGGTCCAGTGGGGAATGCCCCTGGAATATGTATTAGGAATGGTGACCTGCATATGAGGCCAGTTGGGCTGCCAATAAATCAGTTCTCCTTCACCCTCAACATAGAGCCTCATCTCATGCTGGGAGGGAACAGCTATATTTGCTACTCTGGGGATTGCTATAAGCACTATACTCCCTTGGATTATAATCACTTGCTCTTTTAAGAGCATACTGCTACACTCTCTTGGAGAAGAGGTCATCTCTGAGAAACCCTCAGGATTTATGGAAAGGACAGTCTCAGAGCCTTGTTAGCCCTATTCTTTTGGGAATTGAAAAGTAAAATTAAAAACGAATACACTTATTAAAATATGGCTGTGAAAAAAACATAATGTAAAAAGACAGTGACATAAACATATATACTGGAGAAAAGTGATAAAATCTTTATCTTTCTAATATATATGTTATGTCTAAAAGTAAAATTTTTAAAAATGTATTTAATTAACCTCATTTTTCGCTCTATAAGATGCACTTAACCATAAGACGCACCTAGTTTTTAGAGTAGGAAAACAAGAAGAAGAAAAAAAAGTGTTCCTTACCACTCACTCCCCTCCCCCATAGTGTTCCTTATCACCCACTCCCCTCCCCTGTCCCATAGTGTTCTCCCCCCCATCCCATAGTGTTCCTTATCACCCACTCCCATCCCCTGTGCCATAGTGTTCCTTATCACCCACTCCCCTTCCCTGTCCCATAGTGTTCCTTATCACCCACTCCCCTCCCTCTCCTGTCCTATAGTGTTCTTCCACCCACTCCCCCCGTCCCATAGTATTCTTCCACCCACCCCCGTCCTATAGTGTTCCTTACCACCCCTCCACCTGTCCCTTAGTGCCCTTCTCTCTCCCCCCCTTGGTCCCCGGTAGGTCTCCTACCTTTATGTAGCGTGGCGGAGCAGAGCAGTGCACACCGCAGTACAGGTACGGGAGATTCAGCTTCCTGTTCCTGGCCGGACTGAAAGGAAGTGAGCACTGAGTGCTCACTTCCTTTCAGTCCGGCCGGGTACAGGAAACAGAGGTTCCTGTAGTGCGGTGCGCACTGCTCCGCTCGGCCACACTACATAAAGGTAGGAGACCTACCGAGGACCAAGGAGGGGAGAGAGAAGGGCACATTCGCTCCATAAGACGCACAGACATTTCCCCTCACTTTTGTGAAAAATACGATCAGTTTCGTAATGTTATAATATGTCTACAACAAGCAGTAGAGGATTGTATATCTTAATCCTGTTTAGCCATTGTACACTGAATCACATAATTTCACACGATTTATTGCATGTTTGCATGAACAAAAATATCAGAATCACACACTGAACCTCTCTTTCAAAAATAAATATATATATATATATATATATATATATATATATATAGAACACCCCTCACATTTTTGTAAATATTTTATTATAACTTTTCATGTGACAACACTGAAGAAATGACACTCTGATACAATGTAAAGTAGTAAGTGTACAGCCTGTATAAAAGAGTAAATTTGCTGTCCCCTCAAAATAACTCAACACACAGCCATCAATGTCTAAACCGTTGGTAACAAAAGTGAGTAAACCCCTAAGTGGAAATGTCCAAATTGGGCCCAATTAGCCATTATACCTCCCCGGTGTCATGTGACTTGTTGGTGTTACAAGGTCTCAGGTGTGAATGGGGAGTAGGTGTGTTAAATGTAGTGTTATCGCTCTCACACACTCTCATTCTGGTCACTGGAAGTTCAACATGGAACTGTTAGTACTGCATATATAATGAAAGCACCATTGCAGGTCAGGGGACAGAGATACGATTCTTGTTGTGACAGCAAGCAATATATATATATTACTTGAATCTGATTACTACATTCACAGTATCTTTTGTTAGTCAGTATTGACATTAAATTATATCTGTACCATAGATTGCAACGTGTAGCTTCTGATGACTATGGATAAAAGTAGATATAAAACAACAAAATAGTGGGTAATAATAATCAATTATTAAAATAAACAATATCGGCTGACACCCTGCTAAATATTGTATGCCACTCTTGCTAAACCTATGAATGCATCAATAAAAAACGAGTGACACAAAAAAAAAAAAAAAAATTACTAAAGTCTGAACAGTGGGGAAAAAACAATTGCTCCTTATCAATGATCTATTTTAACTAAGCATCAGCTAGTACGGTAATACATTTGTTTTTTTAACTCCTTCGCAGTATTATCATTTGTCTTGGAACATCCCTAATGTAATCAGATTTGTTTTGGATCTCCTTTATTTGAAGGTTTAAAATTGCTTTTATTGTTATTTTTTAATACATTTAATGTATGTATATATTATGCTTTGCTAACCTTACAGCTTTCAAAGCATCAATGTAGTTGTGTCTATGGGCCTGAGGACCTGCTTTATGGCTTCCCATCTGCTAAATGGTAAATTCTGTACATGTGGGATATTTGAGTTGTGGACTGGACTTTCAGGTTGTAGATGATTGATTCCAACGTAATGTAATATTTTAAACTAAGTGTTAACAAGTATGTGAATGTAAAGATGCACATGTAGATTTCAGCGCTTAGTGGATAGTCCCCTTTTTAGTAATAAGGGTGTCTCAATATAAAGAGCATTAAAAACAATAAAACATATGTAAACAAGGTAGAGAATAAAATGGAAAATCAAAAGTACAAACAACTAAAGTCCAAAATAATTGTGGACAAATACCAACAACAGAAAAAAGAAAAAAGAAAATCCAAAGTCTGCAAAATCTGGGTATAAGTCCTGCACAAAAATAGTCCAATAATGTAGTGGATCATGGGGGTCCAAATATATGTGGAAATACCTTAGATAGAAGGAGACAAAACTGTATATAGTGTAACTCTGTGACAAAAGTTTATTTCTCCAGATATAAAAGATTCCCCCCCTACATAAATACTCTTACATGAATAAAAACGTAATACTCATCGTGAAGCAGTGAAAAAAACTCCGTGCTCGCTCGTGTAAAGTCCAGATGGAGCTCCGGTTTCCCAAAGAAGACAGCTGCTACCCGGTGCACTCGGGAGGGCTGTCTATGTTTCACTATTAGTGGTTTAGAACGTTTTTTTGATGTGAAAACATAAAATAAGTAAAATAAATAAAATAAATGAGCAGTCTTTATCTTAGAGGTTGCATTAATAATACAATGCAAAATTAGATTGTTTAGTAATATCGCATTTTTCTTTAGAGACAAAAGTTGGATTATCTCTTAAAGAATCAGTGCTTGATATAGCCCTAGACTCCCCACATAACATAAAATATAAGGGACATAGTAAAATTCTATATTGAGACTGAAACCTAAAGCGCCATGTTTTAGATATAAAGTTTTTAAATACTATACAATTTTGATAACTTCAGGTTTTTCTCTAAAGGTACACATCCCAGATGGATTATAACTTTTTGAAATCCTAACCAGAAATGAGGTATATATACTGATACTAGTGTATCTAAAATGAGGTGTATAGAAAAAGATGAAACACATAAATCAATCAACTAAAACCTATAATATATTTGCTAGTTCTAGTTCTGCCTTCAAGCCTGAGGGGGTAAGGGTCTTCAAATTGTAGATTGTAGTATGTGAATGTGTAATTATTCTAAGGCATTTAAAAAATGCCTTTGAGCATCTCCCTTTCGCTTTCTCTTTTTATTAATCTAAAGTTATCTTAGTTATTTCCCTCGTTTGGGGGCTTTATTGGATGTAGCCCCATATTCTACTTCTACTTCAGACACAAATTTATATGCCCCTTTAAACGCCCTTCCCCCATACCCCATTGTTGGTATGCTTTTAGTGTATGTATATATATATATACTAAAAGCACCATTGCAGGTCAGAGAACACAGATACTGTTATTGTTGTGACAGTAAGCAATACAAATATAATGCTTTTGTTGGTCAGTATTGCCATTAAATTAAAGTAGATATAAAACAACACAAAAAAAAGTTACATAAAATATAGAAAGAGTATTTGTAAAAAGTCCACCACAAGACTGAGGAGTTTAAGCCCTCCAACTTTATTAGAGAAAGTAACAAAAACTTTCCAAAAAATTTGAGTTTTAAAACGTAACCTTTTTTTTTTCAAAGTCTCATTTTCATTTATTTTGAATTGTAAACAAAAATTTCCTTTGATGGGAGGGATAACTCTTTTTGGAGGTCAGGGAATGACTTAATGCCTTCTGTATCACACCACTTACCGGTATCTACGGCATGGATCCTCAAGTCTGCCCATTGTGTAACTGAGAGGTCTGTTTGTTTGGACCGATTAGGTTCGGTGTCCAGGTATTCCATGTTTTTAGTGTGTGTTTTGTGCGAGAGAGTTTGGTTTTCTGCGCGGCCTGTAAGGGTTCGGCTCTCCATAATAATGATGTCATATAATTCGGTGCCATGGAAGTACTCTCTAGAGATAGCACAGAGGAGTCTAAAGACTTGTCAGGAGATGTATCCCTTGTGAGAGTGCAGATGCTATATAATATGATCGGACTCATGGTATTTCCAAGATCCCCTTCTGTGTGGGTCTCCTGACTCTTCAATGTGAGATGCGTGGAGGACATTTTTTCCAAACATGAGCATTGATGAGAGCTTGAAATTTCTTCAGTATAGCATTAGGTATCTCAATTTGGATTGTCCGGAATATGTACAATATCTGTGGCATGACCATCATCTTGATGGTATTTACGCGACCCAGCCACAACACTTCCAGGTTTCCCCATTTTTTAATTCTTGGTCCAACTTATTTAGCATGGGTACACAGTTTTCTGCTATTTAAAGGCTAGATGTTCTTGTCATTTGGATACCCAGGTAGGTAAGGGACTTTTATTTGCCAGCCAAAGGTGTATTTGTCCCGCAATGTTTGATTGACTTGTGTCGGTAGTCTTACAGGGAGTGCTTGAGTCTTTCTAATATTATTTTCATAATATGACATGCAACTATATCTATCTATCAGTTGCATTAATCTCGATAGGGATGTGTCTGGGTTGGAGAAAAATAACAGCACGTCGTTTGCGAATAGCGCTTCTTTTTGTTCCCCTAGGATGTATCATTACCCGAGATTGCTGTTGATTTTTTATTATGTTGAATGAGGGTCTCTAGGCATAAACCTTTATATATTTTAGTTGGAAAGAATAGTCAATGCCCCAATTGGTGAACACCATTTATGTTCATTTAATACTTGACTAATAATTAGAACATCCAAGAAAACCAAATAATTTAAATACAATGAGAATTTGATCAGTTCTAATTGCTAGTAGTCAAATCCAAACCACTTGGGGATAATTATAAATAATTGAATTAGATTCCTATGTAACAATTATGTAGCATTTCACAAAATAATTTTACCTGTATTGACTCGCATTCCACCTGACCAATATTACCAGGATCCTCAGGAGTGCTGTACTATGTCTAATATATCTAATAATATGTAAGTTTTTAAAAGTACATTTTTTTTACCACTTTTTTGTTATTTTCTCAATATAAAAGAACAAAATAGAGGGTAATAATAATCAGTAATTAATATTTAAAATAAACAATATTGGCTGCCACCATACTAAATATAGGCAAGTTTGTGGATGTCATATATAAACAAATGAAGGGGGCACCATTATATACAAAATCCAAATATTTATTATACATTAAGTATCATAATCATGTACAGATATTTAAAAGGGTGTGACAGAGCAGTGTAAAATTACAGAAGAGAAAAGCAGACAAACAACAAACTTCCTTTCACAATATTCCTTTTGTGTACAGTATATTAATAATTAATGTTCTCAGTAGGGGCATGGCTTCTGCAAAGGGATATGGCACATGTGCGGCCATAACAGTTGACATCTGGCAATTGAAGAAATGTCCCAGCACAAACTGATTGTCCAAAACGGCCTTTATTGGATAACAGAGTGGACAACATTAAGAGACTTTCTAAATGCATGTCATTCCCCACAACAAATTACACGTTTATAGTGCATAATCAACTATTGCAATTATTCACAATCATGTTATCACTCCAGGTAACAACCACACAAACAGTGGAAATAACAACAGACGTGGTATTATCACCTCAATCCTACTTGACATACACAATAAACACGCCCCAAGCCCCCAGGGCAGAAATAATACAAGCAGGTGCATGAGAGCATAACTGCAGTGATTTAACAAACCATTGGATGAAGTATCATCGGTAATACCAAAGTTGCAAAAGATCTCATAATGAACAAGTGTAATTGCTTATTAAATAGTTGTTGTTTTAGTTACATCCTTTAGTTACTAATAGAGGTAGTGACATCAGGTATGACAATAGCAACTATCCTGTATGTCCAGAAAAAAATCCCAACGTTCAGAGTGGAAATTATGCATGCTCGTCTGTGAGGTCACATAGTTATCGCAACCCAAAACCACACATTCAATATAACCAGGAAGTAAAACAGCATCAATACTACTTAGTTCCAATATTAGTTTCTTATTACAAAATATGTTACATTCCCTCAAATCACAAATAGTCTGAAATCCCATGCCTAAAAGAGAAACAAATATATTAGTGAACTCTTACTAAAGGGAAAATTCAAGGTGAATTCAAAGTGAATTTCAAATTCAAGTAAAAAATGTGCCAAACTGGAGAATTCTCTAAGCCAGATATGCTTCCACTTCAGATACTTTAGCCTTACATGTGAAATTTACTATGAATTCTCACTTTTAATTCTCGTGTAATGAAAACCCCTGTTAAAGTACTTAAATCAAATAAGTGCAAATATATAATTAATAATACACAGAGATGCACTAGGGAATTAATCTTAAAATGTAATGATTAGAAGTTAATATAGTTCATATGTATATAAAGTGCAAGTGAACAAATGTATATTATTGAATTTTTTTTTATGAATCTAAATTCAGATTTGTGAAGCTATCTTTATAGAAATTGTATGGCTATTGGTGTAAATATTCCAAAGTGATAAATAATACTGCTTAATTTGAATGAGCTTAATACGCTGAATACATAATGTAAGAATTCAAATTAAATAAACCTATGTCTTGTGTAAAAAAAAAAAGTGTGTCCCTATGATTATCAAGGAAGAATGTGACAGAAAGCCAGAACCAATTTGACACAATTATTATAAACCTTAAAAAAATGTGTTAAAAATCAAACAATCAAAAAGGCATGAAAAGCATCTTAATATATTCTAAATCAAAGGGGATACATCATAGCCATAAGTTACGCATTTTGGATTCAGGGAGTCAAGCTCTTTGATTGAAAAGGCGTCTGGTAATTTTTTAATTTTTGACAATCTTTATTTATTATTATTTTTTATTTAATTACACAACAGTTTTCCAAGGGCAGTAACAATTGAAAAGAAAAGCATAGCCTCAGTCATTGAACAGAAAGGTGAAACATCCATCTTGAGAAATAGAGAGCTTCTCTCAAAGCTCGGACACATATAAGTGAAGCAGTAGTTTATGTGCAGAGGCAAATAAACAGGCCCACCAAAAGTAAAGGGCCTTCGCATAGAACATGCATTAAGTGCTGAAGGACAAGGGGGCAGCTCATGACCATGCACCATTTCGGTACGTGAGAGGGCATGGGTTTTGAAATGGCGCTCCCCTTAATTTAACCTGAAAATGTAACTGAATGTCGCTGTTGTTGGATTCAAGCTCCAGGTATCAAAGTGGTCCAGACCTCTTTTAAAAGGGGGAGTGCATCTTGCGATAAGGAAGTAAAGGACAGAAGCAGAGAGGCGTGAGAATAAGAGAGAGAGAAAAACTAAAAGGGGGAGGTGAGAGATCACGAATGGAGGAAAGGGATAGTGGGTTTGTGGTGTCGGTGGAGAGCGTGAGCGCCGGAGCATATTGGAATTCAGTGATCTACTCCAGGAGCGCAGATCCCTACTTCTGAGGTGTCTGCCCCACCACTTGTTCAGCTCCACCAACTCCCCCACTACACTGCAGAGAAAGTATTGCCATGTCTGCCAAATTTCATCATGCCAAACGATCGGGCCCTGGTATCAGTGAACGAGCTGCGGTAAGTAAGTGTTTAGAGAGTATCTTCTTGAATTTAGAAAATGTTGGCTTCTGGTAATTTTAACCTCTTCATCCTGACACCACCTCTCCTTGCCTTCAGTATGTGTTCAATTATTTGAATTGTTTATATGTTATTTTACTCCTTCAAATGGGCAGGGATCAGAAGGTCCACTAGTGCAATGCCCATAGAGTTCTTTCATTTTTTGCGTTGTTTGCCCAACATAAATAAGATCACATGGGTATTGTTAGAGATATACTAGAAAGGTGGTGATGCAGGTAACAAAATATGTTTACACAAGATGAAACCCTTTGTTGTGTGTTGTTTTTGTATTACACAGCCATGTTATAGTGCTGCTGGCCACCAATGTGTACCCTATTAAGTGTTCATACGTGTGTAAAGGTTTAGGAAAATACCCCTTTCTGTCTCATCAGACATTTTGCCTATTAGCTGAAAGAAGCAAGGTTTTTGGCTTGATGTGGCCAGCAAGCTTACAATTTAATGGCTATTGGAGTGCCACTGAAAACCCCTTGTTGTTTAAATGTGCATATAGATTTTGATAGTGTGCAGCTAATTACTTGTCTTGTAACAAACTAGTTTACCATATATTTCTATTTATTATAAGAGTGAAAAATAAGGTATGGAATGTGGTCACTAGTGATGTCGCGAACACAAAATTTTCGGTTCGCGAACGGCGAACGCGAACTGCCGCAAACGTTCGCGAACCGGCAAACCGGGCGAACCGCCATAGACTTCAATGGCCAGGCGAATTTTAAAACCCACAGGGACTCTTTCTGGCCACAAAAGTGATGGAAAAGTTGTTTCAAGGGGACTAACACCTGGACTGTGGCATGCCAGAGGGGGGTCCATGGCAAAACTCCCATGGAAAATTACACAGTTGATGCAGAGTCTGGTTTTAATCCATAAAGGGCAGAAATCACCTAACATTCCTAAATCACAATGGATATGGATTGACACCTGACATATGACATATTGACACCTTGACATATGGATTGACACCTGTCCTCAGAGACCCTGATACACACTGACACAGAGCAGAATAGGGACTGTTCACCCTACATAGGGTCACTTGGCAGATATGGATTGACACCTGTCCTCAGAGACCATGATACACACTGACACAGAGCAGAATAGAGACTGTTCCCCCCACATAGGGTCACTTGGCAGATATGGATTGACACCTGTCCTCAGAGACCATGATACACACTGACACAGAGCAGAATAGAGACTGTTCCCCCTACATAGGGTCACTTGGCAGATATGGATTGACACCTGTCCTCAGAGACCATGATACACACTGACACAGAGCAGAATAAAGACTGTTCCCCCTACATAGGGTCACTTGGCAGATATGGATTGACACCTGTCCTCAGAGACCATGATACACACTGACACAGAGCAGAATAGAGACTGTTCCCCCTACATAGGGTCACTTGGCAGATATGGATTGACACCTGTCCTCAGAGACCTTGATACACACTGAAACAGAGCAGAATATAGACTGTTCCCCCTACATAGGGTCACTTGGCAGATATGGATTGACACCTGTCCTCAGAGACCATGATACACACTGACACAGAGCAGAATAGAGACTGTTCCCCCTACATAGGGTCACTTGACAGATATGGATTGACACCTGTCCTCAGAGACCATGATACACACTGACACAGAGCAGAATAGAGACTGTTCCCCCTACATAGGGTCACTTGGCAGATATGGATTGACACCTGTCCTCAGAGACCATGATACACACTGACACAGAGCAGAATAGAGACTGTCCCCCCTACATAGGGTCACTTGGCAGATATGGATTGACACCTGTCCTCAGAGATCATGATACACACTGACACAGAGCAGAATAGAGACTGTTCCCCCTACATAGGGTCACGTGGCAGATATGGATTGACACCTGTCCTCAGAGACCATGATACACACTGACACAGAGCAGAATAGAGACTGTTCCCCCTACATAGGGTCACTTGGCAGATATGGATTGACACCTGTCCTCAGAGACCATGATACACACTGACACAGAGCAGAATAGAGACTGTCCCCCCTACATAGGGTCACTTGGCAGATATGGATTGACACCTGTCCTCAGAGACCATGATACACACTGACACAGAGCAGAATAGAGACTGTCCCCCCTACATAGGGTCACTTGGCAGATATGGATTGACACCTGTCCTCAGAGACCATGATACACACTGACACAGAGCAGAATAGAGACTGTTCCCCCTACATAGGGTCACTTGGCAGATATGGATTGACACCTGTCCTCAGAGACCTTGATACACACTGAAACAGAGCAGAATATAGACTGTTCCCCCTACATAGGGTCACTTGGCAGATATGGATTGACACCTGTCCTCAGAGACCATGATACACACTGACACAGAGCAGAATAGAGACTGTTCCCCCTACATAGGGTCACTTGACAGATATGGATTGACACCTGTCCTCAGAGACCATGATACACACTGACACAGAGCAGAATAGAGACTGTTCCCCCTACATAGGGTCACTTGGCAGATATGGATTGACACCTGTCCTCAGAGACCATGATACACACTGACACAGAGCAGAATAGAGACTGTCCCCCCTACATAGGGTCACTTGGCAGATATGGATTGACACCTGTCCTCAGAGATCATGATACACACTGACACAGAGCAGAATAGAGACTGTTCCCCCTACATAGGGTCACGTGGCAGATATGGATTGACACCTGTCCTCAGAGACCATGATACACACTGACACAGAGCAGAATAGAGACTGTTCCCCCTACATAGGGTCACTTGGCAGATATGGATTGACACCTGTCCTCAGAGACCATGATACACACTGACACAGAGCAGAATAGAGACTGTTCCCCCTACATAGGGTCACTTGGCAGATATGGATTGACACCTGTCCTCAGAGATCATGATACACACTGACACAGAGCAGAATAGAGACTGTTCCCCCTACATAGAGTCACTTGGTAGATATGGATTGACACCTGTCCTCAGAGTCCCTGATACACACTGACACAGAGCAGAATAGGGACTGTTCCCCCTACATAGGGACACTTGGCAGGTATAGATTAACACCTATCCTAAGGATCCCTGATACACACTGACACAGAGCAGAATAGAGACTGCCCCCCCTACATAGGGTCACTTGGCAGATATGGATTGACACCTGTCCTCAGAGATCATGATACACACTGACACAGAGCAGAATAGAGACTGTTCCCCCTACATAGGGTCACTTGGCAGATATGGATTGACACCTGTCCTCAGAGACCATGATACACACCGACACAGAGCAGAATAGAGACTGGCCCCCCTACATAGGGTCACTTGGCAGATATGGATTGACACCTGTCCTCAGAGATCATGATACACACTGACACAGAGCAGAATAGAGACTGTTCCCCCTACATAGGGTCACTTGGCAGATATGGATTGACACCTGTCCTCAGAGACCATGATACACACTGACACAGAGCAGAATAGAGACTGTTCCCCCTACATAGGGTCACTTGGCAGATATGGATTGACACCTGTCCTCAGAGACCATAATACACACTGACACAGAGCAGAATAGAGACTGTTCCCCCTACATAGGGTCACTTGGCAGATATGGATTGACACCTGTCCTCAGAGATCATGATACACACTGACACAGAGCAGAATAGAGACTGTTCCCCCTACATAGAGTCACTTGGCAGATATGGATTGACACCTGTCCTCAGAGATCATGATACACACTGACACAGAGCAGAATAGAGACTGTTCCCCCTACACAGGGTCACTTGGCAGATATGGATTGACTCCTGTCCTCAGAGTCCCTGATACACACTGACACAGAGCAGAATAGGGACTGTTCCCCCTACATATGGTCACTTGGCAGGTATGGATTAACACCTATCCTAAGGATCCCTGATACACACAGACACAGAGCAGAATAGGGACTGTTCCCCCTACATAGGGTCACTTGGCAGATATGGATTGACACCTGTCCTCTGGGACCCTGATACACACTGACACAGAGCAGAATAGGGACTGTTCCCCCTACATAGGGTCACTTGGCAGATATGGATTGACACCTTTCCTCAGAGACCTAATTGTGTAATAATGGTAATACTATTACCTATTATATAACATTGGCAGGGGCATAGATGGGCATAGGCAGAGAGTATGGAGACCGGAGTGATAAAGTGTCAATAAGGTGATATAAAGTTAAATGTATCACAGACACACAGCCACCCTTTCTCTTAGAAATGCTGGATAGGTAGAAGGGCTATAAAGACTCAGAGAGGTCTAAGAAGAATCCTCTAAACTATCCCTAATCTCCTTAAACACCTTCAAGGGTGTTCTAAGCTAAAGCTCAATCTAAACGTTTAGATGACTGCCTGATTTCCCATCACAGATGCTGGCTAGGAATATCAGTGTGCAAGACAAAGAGTGGGTCTAAGTGCACATAGTGCAGTAAAGTGTCCCAAGTGAAGTGAAAAAGAGAATAACGAGCTGGCGCCCAAGAGAATAACGAGCTGGCGCCCTATCAGGGTACGTGTATATGGCATCTATTTTAGGAACCGGGAGATGGAAAAAGATGCTTGGTCGGTCCTCCTACTTCAAATTTGGGGCACTGCGCGTGCAATCTAATGTGCCACCAGATAGGAGTGGTGTGTTAAGTAGTAATATTCCTATCAGTTTAATCCCTGTTATGTGCCTTTTTTTTTGGTTTGTTTTTTGAAGCCACAGTGCAGCACCAGAGGGCCGAAAAAATAGGCATGTACACATGCCTGAAAAATTAGGTATTGTTGCATCCGCTGCTGTAGCAGCGGCCATAAAAATCGATGTTTGTTTCCCCCTCAGAAAGTGCCCTAAAACATTGCGGCTTGAACCCTAGTTGGTGGCGGATAAGTCACGCAACTCAACCGGCATTCAGAGCTAAAATACAGCAGCGTGTGGACCATTTTTAGCCCAAGGCAGCTCATCAGGCCTTTTTTAGTCAAATGTATCGCCCAGTGTCAGTCCCTTCGGGATCCATCCCTCATTCATCTTAATAAAGGTGAGGTAATCTAGACTTTTTTGACCTAGGCAACTTCTCTTCTCAGTGACAATACCTCCTGCTGCACTGAAGGTCCTTTCTGACAGGACACTTGAAGCGGGGCAGGCCAGAAGTTCTATCGCAAATTGGGATAGCTCAGGCCACAGGTCAAGCCTGCACACCCAGTAGTCAAGGGGTTCATCGCTCCTCAGAGTGTCGATATCTGCAGTTAAGGCGAGGTAGTCTGCTACCTGTCAGTCGAGTCGTTCTCTGAGGGTGGATCCCGAAGGGCTGTGGCGATGCGTAGGACTTAAAAAGCTCCGCATGTCCTCCATCAACAACACGTCTTTAGAGCGTCCTGTCCTTGCCGGCGTGGTCGTGGGAGGAGGAGGATGACTTTCACCTCTTCCCCTGTTAGATTCCCGTTGTGCTGTGACACCACACTTATACGCTGTGTGAAGCATACTTTTTAATTTATTTAGCAAATGCTGCATCCTTTCTGACTTGTTGTAATTTGGTAACATTTCTGCCACTTTCTGCTTATACCGGGGGTCTAGTAGCGTGGACACCCAGTACAGGTCGTTCTCCTTCAGCCTTTTTATACGAGGGTCCCACAACAGGCACGACAGCATGAAAGACCCCATTTGCACAAGGTTGGATGCCGAGCTACTCATTTCCCGTTCCTCCTCCTCAGTGATCTCAATGAAGGTATGTTCTTCCCCCCAGCCACGTACAACACCACGGGTACCAGATAGGTGACAACGAGCACCCTGGGATGCTTGTTGTGGTTGGTCTTCCTCCTCCTCCTCAAACCCACATTCCTCCTCTGACTCCTCTTCCTCACAATCCTCTTCCAGCGTTGCCGCAGGTCCAGCAAGCGATGCTGATAAGGCTGTTTCTGGTGGTGATGGTGACCACAACTCTTCCTCTTCCTCTTCCCGCTGATCTACGGCCTGATCCAGCACTCTTCGCAGGGCACGCTCCAGGAAGAAAACAAATGGTATGATGTCGCTGATGGTGCCTTCGGTTCAACTGACTAGGTTTGTCACCTCCTCAAAAGGACGCATGAGCCTACAGGCATTGCGCATGAGCATCCAGTAACGTGGCAAAAAAATTCCCAGCTCCCCAGAGGCTGTCCTAGCACCCCCGGTCATACAAATATTCATTAACGGCTTTTTCTTGTTGGAGCAGGCGGTCGAACATTAGGAGTGTTGAATTCCAACGTGTCGGGCTGTCGCAAATCAAGCGCCTCACTGGCATGTTGTTTCGCCGCTGGATATCTGCAAAGTGCGCCATGGGCGTGTAGGAACGCCTGAAATGGCCACACACCTTCCTGGCCTGCTTCAGGACGTCCTGTAAGCCTGTGTACTTATGCACAAAGCGTTGTACGATCAGATTACACACATGTGCCATGCACGGCACATGTGTCAACTTGCCCAACTTCAATGCCGCCAACAAATTTGTTCCGTTGTCACAAACCACTTTGCCGATATCCAGTTGCTGCGGAGTCAGCCACTTTTCCACCTGTGCGTTCAGGGAGGACAGGAGTGCTTGTCCGGTGTGACTCTCTGCTTTCAAGCAAGTCAAACCCAAGACTTCGTGACACTGCCGTATCCGGGATGTGGAATAGTACCTGGGGAGCTGGGGGGGTGCCGTTGATGTGGAGCAAGACGCAGCAGCAGAAGAGGACTCAGCCAAGGAGGTTATGGAAGAGGATGGAGTAGGAGGAGTAGAGGAGGTGGCAGCAGGCCTGCCTGCAAGTCATGGTGGTGTCACCAACTCCTCTGCAGAGCCACGCATTCCATGCTTGGCAGCCGTCAGCAGGTTTACCCAATGCGCAGTGTAGGTGATATACCTGCCCTGACCATGCTTTGCAGACCAGGTATCAGTGGTCAGATGGATCCTTGCCCCAACACTGTGTGCCAGACATGCCATTACTTCCTTTTGCACAATCGAGTACAGGTTGGGGATTGCCTTTTGTGAAAAGAAATTTCGTCCGGGTACCTTCCACTGCGGTGTCCCAATAGCTACAAATTTTTTTAACGCCTCAGACTCCACCACCTTGTATGGTAAAAGCTGGCGGGCTAATAGTTCAGACAAGCCAGCTGTCAGACGCTGGGCAAGGGGGTGACTTTCTGACATTGGCTTCTTACGCTCAAACATGTCCTTGACAGACACCTGACTGTGGGCAGATGAGCGGGAACTGCTCAAGGCTAGAGACGGAGTGGCGGATGGTTGAGAGGGGGTAAGGAGGACAGCAGTGGTTGACGTGGCTGAAGATGCTGGACCAGGAGGAGGATGGCGGCTTTGAGTTTGTGTGCTGCTTGTACTCATGTGTTGATCCCATAGGCGTTTGTGATGTGCGATCATGTGCCTACGCAAAGCAGTTGTACCTAGGTGGGTGTTGGACTTCCCACGACTCAGTTTCTTTTGGCACAGGTTGCAAATGGCATTGCTGTTGTCAGAGGCAGACACACAAAAAAAATGCCACACTGCTGAGCTCTGCAATGACGGCATTCTGGTGGTGGACACAGCATGCGTTGATTGGCGTGCTGTCGGGCTGACCCCGGGTGCCGATGCATGCTGTCTGACTGTGCCACTAGCTCCTTGCGACGACCTCCCCTTGCTTGCAACTCGTCTCGTCCTCCTCCTCTCTGTCTCCCCATCTGAAATTTCGCCCTGTTCTTCTTCTTGCCGAGCGGGCACCCACGTGACATCCATGGACGCATCGTCATCATCAACCGCTTCACTTGTATCTGACAACTCAGCAAAGGAAGCAGCAGCGGGTACAACATCATCATCATCACACCGTACGTCCATGTGTGTGATGCTGCCTGCCTGACATATATCCCTGTTATCTACATCCTCTGGCAATAATAGTTGCGCATCACTCATTTCTTCAAACGCATGTGTAAATAACTCCTCTGACATACCAAGTGAAGCGGCTGTGGTGCTACTGTTGGTGGTGGCGGCAGGCGGGTGAGTGGTATCTTGAGAGGTGCCCGAAGCTAAGCTGGAGGAGGATGGTGCGTCAAGGTTCCGAGCAGAAGCTGTAGAAGATTGGGTGTCCTGTGTTAGCCAGTCAACTATGTCCTCAGAACTTTTCAAGTTCAGGGTACGTGGCCTCTGAAAACTGGGCATTATTCTAGGGCAAAAGGGAATCACAGCACCACAACCACGATGGCCCCTGTGGGGTGGCCTGCCTCTGCCTGTAATTTTTTTTGGATTAGTGGTACTATGCGTGCAAGCTACTGTGCGACCAGATATGAGTGGCACTGTGCAGTGGCAGAGGTTGGCAGAGTACACGCTGTAGGCCTGACACACCCGCTTGAAGACAACTAACTGCTATTCAATCTATAACAGTGAAAAAATTTTGTTTTTAAATCAACGCTATTGTGACACCAGATATGAGTGGCAATGTGCACTTGCAGAGGTTGGCAGAGTACACGCTGAAGGCCTGACATCCGCTTTAAGGACACTGACTGCTATTAGCTTACAGTGAAAAACTTTTTTTTCTTTTTAAAGGCACGCTATAGTGACACCAGATATGAGTGGCAAAGTGCACTTGCAGAGGTTGGCAGAGGACACGCTGAAGGCCTGACACCCGCTTTAAGGACACTGACTGCTATTAGCTTACAGTGGAAAACTTTTTTTTATTTTTAAAGGCGCGCTATAGTGACACCAGATATGAGTTGTAAAGTGCACTTGCAGAGGTTGGCAGAGCACACGCTGAAGGCCTGACACCCAGACGCTTGCAGACAACTAACTGCTATTCAATCTATTACAGTGAAAAACAAATGTTTGTTTTTAAATGCAAGCTTAAGCTATTGTGACACCAGATATGAGTGGTGGCACTGGGCAAGTGGGCACAGTATCCACTGTGAGACTGACACAGAAGCTGGTAGGCAGGCAACTGCAATTACATTACACAGAAAAAAAAAGAAAAAAAAAAAAAGCAGACTGATGTTCTAGCCCTAAAACGGGCTTTTTGGGGTGCTGTCCTTACAGTAGAGATCAGATGAGTCCTTCAGGACTTTAGTGGACACTGAATACCCTAGTCTAGCTATCAATTTCCCTATCAAATGAGCAGCAGCTACACTTTCCCTCCTCTATCTAAGAATGCAGCTTCAGTATGAATCTAAAATGGATGCTGTACAGGAGGTGGGAGGGTCTGGAAGGGAGGGTCTGCTGCTAATTTGCTGGAATGTGTCTGCTGACCGTGAGGCACAGGGTCAAAGTTTACTCAATGATGACGAATAGGGGGCGGATCGAACCGCGCATGTGTTCGCCCGCCGTGGCGAACGCGAACACGCTATGTTCGCCGGGAACTATTCGCCAGCGAACAGTTCGGTACATCACTAGTGGTCACTGCAATTTCAACAAAACAAAAAACATCCACACTAGGGCAGCATATGTGTAAGGCTGATGTGAGCATTGAGCAGCTTGGTTGATACGGGTCACTTGTGTGACCCGAACAAAAAATACCATACCATGACAAAGGATAAAGCATCTATATAATTATTATGCAGCAGTGCTACATACATAATTCAGAGAATGGACAAAATGAGAGGATCACAAAGCCTGGTATGAGACTGAACAAAGTGTGGTTAAAGTACATGTGGTTAAAGTACTGTTACACACCCTTCCAAGGCAACAGTGCTCTATTAAGCAACGGACAACCCACTGGTGGTACCTGCCCTTAGAGTTTGGAGGAAGGGGGAGGCGCAGATTAATTATCCCATGTGATTTCCCTGGTATACCCACTAGTGGACAATCCACAAGTCCAACTGTGCATGGGGAAACATGGCCCTGAAGGCACTGAAAAAACAGAATGCCAGACACTATTCTCAATAAAAGATGACAATGGACTCAGACCCATAACCCATATAGTGATTGACATGTCCCCAAACTTCTTGGAGACCTTTAGTTGGTTTCAAATTACACATTTTCTGAGATCTGAAGTTTGGCCAAGATGAACTTCCAGGAAACTAACTAAATTTGAGAGGCATTGCAAACCTCAAATGGTATTAAAGAGGCAATTATCGCAGATGTACTAGGTAATGCAAAACATTACCCCACCCCCCACACCTTTATTTCAAACTCATATTCAACTCACTTCTATTGACTGGAAGTACATGTATGTTAAGGTTACTCAGTCCTTTACTAGCATTCATAGACAAGTGGCCCTATATAAGGTGAGCTCCCGGTGGTATAACATACTTTCACATCTTCACTCCATATTCCAAACGGTGAGTGAACTATCCTGGAGATGCACCTCAGATAGACGTACGGTAAAACTGAAACTGGTGGCAGTTTAGAGCTATTAAACCTTTCTGGCATGTGGCCATTAAATTTATTCAAACAATCTTCCAGTCCACCACAAGTATTTTTACATCCCGGGATCTGTTAGGGTGGAAAAGAGTCTTTGAGGAACCATACAGACAATAAGCCCATCAATAGAACAGTGGATTCAGAGAGTGAAGGAGATGATGCCTGTAACGGACACCTTCCGTTGATGGACGCTTGCTAGCTTGCGCCGAGGACCACAAGCCCTGCACTGGACACCACAACCACCGCAGACTCCACAACCGCCGTAGCTTAACTGGAGCCGCGCCGTCTTCCGTCCACCCTGGAATCAGCTTCTGTCCTCCAGGACCGTGTGGGGAAGACCTCTCCTCCAGGAGAGCGTATCAGGAACAAAAGCTAAGTGATTAAAGCTCAAGGGAGTATGCAGAGCATAGCAATCCCCAGTGTGATATAGCAGTTCCCTCCAATAATGAGACAAGGCTACGTATTGAGGGTCAAGAAGATCTCTGATGTTTAATGGCAGGTACTCTGCTTTTATGCAGTGCTCCCCTGCAAGGGAGACGCCCACAGGCAATTAGGCATTAACCAATCAGATATCGGTTACATCCCACATATTCCCTCCCCTCTGCTTGGGAGATAATTGAGTTTCTTACTGTATCTACTCAATTATCTCCAAGCTGAAAACTTGTACTTTTTATACATTTTTATAACTTTCTCATTTTACATAGTACATGAATAAAACTTACTTTTATGAACAACACAACTTGTGGAACAACATATTCAAAATTCGTGAAAATCCATTCAGTGGTTCCAGAAATATTAAAAAGTCTCTTTTGACCGACCGCAAGCACATTTTCATGCCCAAAACAGTTCCATGGATTTGGGCTGTGCGGTCGGTCTATTTTACACCGAGACATTGGGAGTTCGAATCTTCGAACGGGACTTAGTCTCCAGTTGCAGTGTCGAAGAAGGTACGGGTCAGCGGTGTTCGTGCAATTGGGTAGCCGCAAACAGTTCCATAGATTTGGCTGCACACACCGCTGACCGTGTTCGAATACGTTAAAATGGCCGCAGCCACGTGTTCGTTTGTCGAATGGCGGCCACTTCGACGACTTCGGCACTTCAACGACTTCGGCACTTCGACTGCATTCGAAGTGCCAGTTTAAAAGTTGTAACACTGCTCCGAAGTATTTAAAGGGCCAGGAACAGCATACAAAAATCCATTATGCCCAAATGTAATTCCTAAAGGGCAATACATTCCAGGGCCATAGTCTCAGGGAAGGAGGTTAGCGATAAGTCCACTCCAATGCCCAGTGGCAAAGGGCAGTTTGTCACAATACCTATGGAGGAAATCCATTGGCAAGTGTTGGGCAAAAGGAGCAAATCTATCCAGACCTTGGTTAGATTTCTTTCAGGACATTCGGACCCAACAGGATGTTTTATTGAGTCGTAACCACTTGTATTTATAAGGTGTTTGAAAGGGTGGTGGAATGGGAGGGTAGACTGGGACCTCATTATTTTTTCTCCTTTTTTTCCCTCCTTTTCTCTTTCTTTTTTCCCCCTTATTTCTCTAATTTCTCTGTATTAATGGTACAATGAACTACCAAACTATGCTGGTACCATACTTTGAATAAACTTGATGCTCCAGGTGAAAGATTTAAATTAAGTAGGTTAGAAAAGAAAGAGGAAAGAAAAGGGAAGATATATAGTGAAGGATGAGAAATGGAGGGGAAGGGAAATAAGAGGAAATGAAGGGTGAAACACAACCTCTTTTTAAGACTAAAATCAATCATATGAAGTTATACTTAATGTATTGTGGCCTTTGTTGTTGCAATACTGGATTAATTGTATTTCTTTACAATTTAGAAATTTCATTTATACACAATATGTGTGTTCTTCGATCATTTGATTTTTCACTTGAAATATATTGTTTTTTACATTGTACCACAAAATATAAATATTAAAAAATAAACGGTGACGGTGCTCCCTGTACCCCGGCTGGGTATCTCTGCCAAACTCTCTTCCTAGCTGGAACCAGGAAACCTGAAGCGCTTCAGGCCCAGTCGCCTCAGGTTGACTGGGTCCTTCTGGAGCTTTTCCACACAACCAGGCTGTAGCTTCCAGACAGCCATCGTCCGCTTGCCTATTCCACTGCAGCCCTTCTTCAAGGCTGGTACTCGGCTACAGCCTTTCTTCTAGGCAGATGTCACCTCCTCTGCAGCTTTCCTTCCAGGCAGGTATCATCCCCTTTGACTATTCCTCTGAAGCTCTGCTTACAGTGACTGCTATTGCCTTTACAAAGGCTCTTGCGGCTCTCAGGCCTAGCTTTCTTGATTTATCCCAGGGCAAGAGGGATAAAAATCCACACAGGACACCCAGTTCCAGATGATTTATCCCAGGGCAAGATTTATCCCAGGGCAAGAGGGATAAAAATCCACACAGGACACCCAGTTCCAGATGGAACGAACATGCAATAAAAATGTGGGCGTTGTGACAAGCATAATAAAATTCAAATAACCAAAACATGTCACAAAATAAACAGGAAATTATAATAGCATAATAATATTTTTATAAAGGGACAATAAACAGCACAACATATCTCTCCTGCCTGCAGAATTTGCAATATGCAAATCTACCTAAATATGCAAATATGCAATCCTTGCTATTCATGGAGCGTATACAGCTGATGCTAGATCCTTGCAACCAAGAGGAGGTGCTGTACAGGCTCCACAGCCAAATCCACCTACTTGGTACTAAGCATCAGCAGGACAGGAGAGCACCCAAAACATATAACAACAGGTCACAACAATACACACCCTGCACCTATAATGGGTACAGGGAGACTTAAACATAGGCGTAGTACAGGATCCTACATAAAGTGTCTGTATAAAACCTCAGGTGATGGTGACCACCGTCACACAAATAAACAAAAAAAAAACATTTAACAAAAAGCACCAAAAACTGTTATGAGATCTATGAATGTGTTACCTCTTATCATGGAGGTGCAAACTTTAACAAGTTTGTTATCTTTTTTTTTTTTTGAGAAGCCATTGGAAAAGTAGCAAATTCAGGAATTTTCTGGCTGACATTTTGTTTTTATTTCAAAATGTTATTGAAGTATATGTGAGCATATAGAGTAGATATTGCAAGCAAAACATAATGCAAGGAGTGCATATTATTGCACATTGTTGCATCCACTACATCTTCCCCAGACCTCAACTAGAGCCCACAAGTGGCCCTTGTTTTTTTTTTTTAAATTCTATATTTATGTGAGCAAATCAAAAGACAAATACTATACATTATAAACATAAACCAAGACATTTGTTTATTATCTAAAGTTATTCTTAAGCTCCCTAAGTAAATGAAAGAACAGCTTGTGACAAACTGCCCTTTGTCACTGGCTTTCTATGTGACAAACTGCCCTTTGCCCCTGGCTTTTGGAGGAGCCTGATTACCAGCCTCCTGCCTTATGACTACGGCCGTGGGGTGTATGGCCCTTTAAAAACATTATAAGGACATATTGAGACTTTTAGGGACAGTGCCCCTTTAAAACTTTGTCCCCAGACTGTGAAAATACTTTGTTCGTGTCCTTTTCCTATATGGTTTGGTAATTGAGACAAATTACCGAACAGGTGGACCACACAGAAGTGGAGTGTGCAGCCAATTTACCTCCCAGGATGGTGGTTAACCGCTAGTTAATTGTCGAACGCTGGGTGGCCGCCGTTCGTATAGTCGAACCCGTGGCGGCGGCCATCTTGTTTAGTCGACCGTGGTCAGCTGTGTTTTGTCGTCTAACTCATCGAACTGAAAACGGCTACACGACAGCACGAACACCGCTGAACCTTACCTTCTTTTCCACTTCGACACTTTGACGGAAATCGAAGTTCGTTCGACTATTCGAACGCCACGTTAAACTGGGCTGTTTGCACGAACGACGCCCGTTCGTGCATTTGAATGGGACTTAGTCTCTTTTTCTATGTGAAATAGACCGACCGCACAGCCCAAATCTATGGAAGTCTTTTGGGGCAGGAAAGCCATGCTTGCGGTCAAATAGAATTTCCATCTATCTTCTGAACCACTGGACCAAATTGTATGATTTTTTTATATGTTTGTATACCGATTATGCTGGTTGAGAATATGTAACTTTTGTGGTAATTGTATGTATAGTTTTGAAGTTATGAATATTGGGTAAAACTGTATATTTTCCAGCCTGTGATAATAACGTTAGCCCATTGTGTTCAGTAATTATATCACAGGCAGAGGGGAGGATTTTGACAGGTGATCCATTACACAGCTGTTCCAGTCTTCAGGTTCTTCTGTATTGCCTGGAAACAATGGATGATTATCGGAGGCGAAAGTATGTCAACATAAGGAGCATAGCCAAAGTCCTTACAAGGACTTCCCCTGTTGAATCCTCCACACTGGAACAGTGATCAGTGATTAGTGATTAGGCCTTACCCCTCCCAGTAACCAGACGACACACAGTTCTGGGAGTACAAGCTGGAATACGTTTAATGGCAGCCACAACTGGCCTTATGCAAGGGGCACTCCCTCCTGGACCTGAGAGTAGACTACAGTAAAAACATACACACAATTACATTGGCTCTCAGGTCCACAACACTCCCATACAAAACAAGATAACCCCCCCCCCCCCCCCCTTGTGCCTGGGAGACAATTGAAACTCAATTATCTCCAAGCACAAAAACACACATTTCCCAAACACCCAAAAGTACCTTAAAAATACATAAAACCCCATAAAAGTTACATTCCCTGATAGCCCCGATCTGGGTGACTAACATGTCCAAAAATTGATCTCATTGTTATTTTTTAACACATTCAATGCTTTAAATTCTTATTTAACCAAATTAGGGTGAGTCTTGAACAAGAACAAAATCCTTTTGTGTCAAATGAACAAATGTCTCAACTGCATAATTAGTGGGTGTGAATGTACTTTTGTTGCTTAAGTTAGTATCTTTTAATATTAAGACAACTACTTCTGTCTAATCTTCCACATCTTTTTATTAAAGAAAGTTTTCAATCCAAATGGCAGATTCTCTACAGGGCTGTCCAACAATAGGTAATCCGAAAGCTGCATGCAAAGTTATAAATGTATTACATACCTTATAATATGTGTTAATCAAAAATATTACATTTATTTTCTGAATAAATACTTCTTAATGCAATAGAAAAAAAATAACTGGTGAAAAATGTAAGCTTGGTTTGTGTATTTGAATGTATGTATGTATGTGTGTGTGTGGTGAGGGCATATGAATGCAGTTGTATCTTAGTATGTATTGTTGCTATTTAAAAACAGTGTTGTACTTGCGTTTAGTGTTTGTTTTGAATGTGTTTGTATGTAGAGTTGCCATTTGATTGCTGGAAAATGCATAGATACTTCCCCACACATACATACTGAAACAAACACAGATACCCACACTGACACGTACAATCAGACACACACACATACAATGGCACTCAGACTCATGCACACACATATATATATATATATATGCACACACGCAGATACATACTGGCACATACACACAGATACATACACACACTGATATACACAGTTACACACTGACTCATATACACACTAACACACACGGATACAGACTGACTCATAAACACACAGATACACGCTGACACATACACAGATACATACACACACTGATACACACAAATACACACTTCACTTGTTGCACAATGAAGGCTTATCGATAAACTGCAATCTTTAAGTTTGGATTCCAATATTGTTGAATGGGTAAGGCAGTGGCTGAGTGACAGGCAACAAAGGGTTGTAGTCAGTGGATTATATTCGAAGCATGGTGGGTGTGTGGTGGACTTCCGTCACTAAGTACCATGCCCACTGCTTATTTGTGTGGTTTCCCCTTGTATTCTGTGTTTCCCCATGTATTTGTATGCATTTCGCCTATTTTGCCTTGTTGACCGTTCGGGAGCACTCACGCCAACGGAGCCCATTCACCTCCATAAGTGTGAAACCGCAAGGGAAGTAATTAATGAGTGCTCCCCTGGGTGGCTGACAGGGTGAGCATTTATATCCTGAAATGATACGCTTCCCTTGCAGGGTCTTCACACCGGGAATCCACAAACGGGTGCTCGAGGTTGGTGGGAACACTGTTGGGGTACTGGTGGTTCGGATCGCCCTACGTGCTCCTAACGGAGCTATAATCACTGTTTCTCCTCCTGGGAGCTGCAAGGCCAGGCTCGTAGCTGCCCCAGTTGAGGCAGCTACCGGAAAGAGGCGCGAGTCCCAGCGGAGACCCTGGAGCTGAGATTGGGCGTCACAGCCACAGAGCCCCACTGGCCACCTGGAGTCCGTAACGACCCATGGGAGAAGGAGCACCCATTTAAACTGGGTTCGCGCCATCCTCCTGATAGGTCGGCATAAGTGATCTCTGATTGGTCACTGCGGGGCGCAGGCGACAAATCGGAGAAGAAGCACCCATTTAAACAGAGTTTCGCTGGGTACCTCTGCCAAAGTACCGCTTTCTAGCTGGAATTGGGACAAACCTCAGCACTATGGCCCTCAGTTGCCGTAACTTGACTGGGGCCCTGGAACCGCTCCCTCCTGGAGCCAAATTGGGAACTTGCTCTAGCAACCTGACAGTCCTGGGAGCTCTAGTGCTTACATGGACTTTCCCTGTTGAATCCTCCGCACTGGAACAGTGATTAAAGAATAGCCCTTTCCCCTCCCAGTAACCAGACGACACATAGTTCTGGGAGTACAAGCTGGAATCCTATAATGGCAGCCACAACTGTCCTTGTTCCCATGCAAGCCGCCCCCCCCCCCCTTAACCTGAGAGTAAACCACAGTAGAAACAAATACACAATTACATTGGCTCTCAGATCCAGGACACTCCCATACATAATCAGATAATCCCTCCTCTGTGCCCGGGAGATAATTGGATCAGGAACTGTACTAACCTGATCAAATTATCTCCAAGCACAGAAAAAAACATACCTTTTTCCAGACACCCCAAAAGTACCCTAAAAATACTTAAAAACCCCACAAAAGTTATATCCCCTGATAGCCCTGGTCTGGGTGACCAACATATCCAAAAATCACACAGATCAGTTTAGGGGTTCAGGAATTTCCTGGAAGTCATTTGTTTGACCGACAGCACGCATGGTCCCTTGCCCAAAACAGTTCCAGAGAATCAGAGCTTGCAGTAGGTCTAGTACGGTAGTTTAAAAATGAACCAACTACCAAATATAGTCAATAGTCTTACCCTGGAGCTTGTTCCCCTTGTTCATGGGACTGTTTCCACCGAAGTGTTTTCAAACCGAACGCAGGCGATCATGGAAGTCCAGCGGTGTTCGGGAGTTTTAGTATCTGAAAATAGTTCCATGAACTCGACGACCAAACACTGCTGTCTGCGTTATGCAAACAAGAGGCTGCCACCTCGTTGTCGTCCATAGGAATTGCGGCCACCCAGACGAACACTTAGAACATTGAGGTGGAAATTGTTACAAAGTAGCAATTGGGCTTAACAATCTCCAGGGTGGTCTCCGGTTCTTGCGGCTGTTCAGTTCCCTGTACTCTATCACAGCGCCCTTTCTCCTGGTTGTGTGGTGAAACCACTCCTCCTTGAGCGACGATTGGTGCACAGGGGTTTCGCACCTTTCACCTGATTGGTTATTGCTTGGTTTAGGCACGAAGTTTGAATTCACCGGTCTAAACCAAGCAATTCCATGGAACTGATTCGGGCATGTACAGAGCCTCAAGCCCAGACTTTACACAATGGTTTCTCAGGCCCTGTACATCCGATAGCCCGCTATTTACAGTGATCCTAGATGGGACCCGGGGATATCCAGTGATATGTGTTTTATATGTGTAACCACTTCCCGGGGCGCAGAGCTCCTAAGTGTTCCACCATATATGTAATGTGTTTTAATGTGTATAACTATATGTGCTGTTGGTATCTCCCAGGGTGGGAGATGGTTATCGGTAAATCATCCCCCTCCAGCCTGGGAGTGTCAGAGAGTTGTACCTCCAGAACTAGGTGTTGTCCAGTTACTGGGGGGGGGGGGGGTCGGGTGAGAGGGGAAAGGATTAATCCCTGGGCCAACTTGTCGCAGCTGGTGGAAGATGCAGTGGGGAAAGTCCTTGTAAGGACTTTCCCCACTGCATTGTAAGGATAGGGATAGTTTCCCTATCTTTTCCACTGTTCCAGCAAGCGGTCTCTGTAACGGGGGTAACACCAGGGCCGGATTAACATAGGGGCTGACGGAGCTGCAGCTCCAGGCCCAGGCCCATGGAATAGGCCCGTTGATTTGAAGAAAAAAAAAATATGTTTTTTCCTTTTTTTTTTTTTACACATTACTCTTAGGGTTGTCATCTGGCTGGTATTTTAGGGATCACTGTGTGTGTGTGAAGAGAGGGAAAGATAGGAAGTTACAGCATCTCCCTGCCTCTCTCTACTCACTGATCTGCTGGGAAGCAGCTACACAGCACAGAGAGTCCAGACAGCAGCTCCCACTCTGCATAGTCAGACTACAGTTTAGGGAAGTGAGGGATGGGGGGAAAGGCCGCAGGGAGACATGGGGACACTGAGACACTAGGGGACACTGAACTGGGGGACACTGAGACACTAGGGGACGCTGTGAGACACTAGGCACTTGGGGACACTGGGAGACATGGGGACACTGAGACCATGTGTCCTTAGCGTCTGTGTCCCCATGTCTCCCAATGTCCCCAAGTCTCTCATTGTCTCCATATCTCCCATCCAGTGTCCCCAGTGTCTCAGTGTCCGCATGTCTCCCAGTGTCCCTATGTCTCAGTGTCTCCTAGTGTCCCAATGTCTCACAGTGTTCACATGTCTCTTAAGTGTTCCCTAGTGTCCAAGTGACACCGGGCAACATGGGGACACGAGGGGACACTGGGAGACATGGGGCTCTGTGACACATGGGGCACTGAGACATTGTGATACATAGGGACACTGTGATACATAGAAGACACTGAGACATGGGGACATGAGGGGACACTGGGACACATGGGGCACTGAAACACTCTGATACATAGAGGACACAGACACTAGGAGATACTGGAAGACTAGGGGACACTAAGACACTGGAAGACAGGGAGACACTGGGAGCAATTCATCTTTTATTCAGCAGAATAAATGTAAGTAGTTTTTTGGGGATTTTACAGAATTTTCTCTTAGGTCACTCCTTGTCATTTACACGCATACATAATTAATTATGCAAATTAGTAAGGCCTGTATTTTTTTTCCAAGAAAGGTGGCAACCCTAACTATCCTTCATATACTCTTGCTTAAGCATGGAAACCTTAAAGGGATGTATGGGAACAAAACTGGTGTGTGCTGGCTGACAATTAAATTAGTTAAGGTAAAACTGACTTTGTGCACAATGCAAATACTCTTGCTGCTTCAGTCTCTCTAACACTGTGGCATGTTCCCTTTCTTCTACACTCACTACATACGGCTTTTCTCTGTCCCAGACTGTATGACAGGAGCTTCTGCCTGCTAGTAAGGAGGTTAGGAGAGCAATAGACCAGCGAGTGCTAGGGGACAGTCCTTAAAAAGCCTGGAGTGAACGCATCATTAGACGCATTTATGCCAAGCTCAGGGTGCTGTATGCCCTTAGTTGGCCAGCCTGCATGATTGGCAGGCAGCCTAATGTGCATGCATGCCAGGCTGGCCTTCCAATTCTTTAGGCAAAGGCCCCCTTTTTAAGGCACGTTCTCCTCTTTCGGCAGGTCTGATTACATGATTTGCATCAGTGGCCCACCCTTTTACCCCGTCCATTAACTGCCTTCTTCACTGGACACTGCTGTTAGGGGTATGGATTTACTTGAAAGATGAAAGCATAAATTAGAGAGAGAATAGCATAGAGTGTGTGTTTTCTCATAGGTGCATCCCTTCAGCACCACTTCCGCCAGATACATGACGATTGGTAGGTATGACTGTTTACGTTTCTGTAATTAGGCCCATCATAATTGTCAGCACCAGGCCTACTGGGCTCTTAATCTGGCCCTGGGTAACACTGATACACACAAATACACATTTCACTTGTTGCACATGGAAGGCTTATCAAAAAACTGCAATCTTTAAGTTTGGATTTCAATACAGCGCTACGGAATCTGATCGCGCTATATAAATAATAAAATAATAATAAAAATAATAATAGTGGAGACCGTATCTCCAGAAGGATATTGATACTTTAGAGAGAGTTCAGAGAAGGGCTACTAAATTGGTTTATGGATTGCAGGGTAAAACTTACAAGGAAAGGTTAAAGGATCTTAACGTGTATGGCTTGGAGGAAATACCAGACAGGGGGTATATGATAGAAACATTTAAATACATAAAGGGAATAGACACAGTAAAGGAGGAGACTTTATTTAAAGAAGAAAAACTACCACAACAAGAGGACATAAAATTAGAGGGGCAAAGGTTTAAAATAATAATAGAAAGTATTACTTTACTGAGAGGGTAGTGGATGCATGGAATAGCCTTCCAGCTGAAATGGTAGAGGTTAACACAGTGAAGGAGTTCAAGCATGCATGGGATAGGCATATGGTTATCTCAGATATAAGATAAGGCTAGGGACTAATGAAAGTATTCGGAAAATTGTGCAGACTAGATTGGCCAAATGGTTCTTATCTGCCATCACATTCTATGTTTCTATGTATCTATGACTAATATACACACTAACATACGCAGATACACACTGACACATACACACACATTCATACACATACACACTGACACACACAGATACACACTGACTCATAAACACAGATAACACATATACTTAAATGAAACATACACACATAACATACACACATAGACATATACAGTTATTTCACCACTTTGCCTGCGGTGCGCACTCCCTACTTTTTTAAAACCCACAGACAGGCCGCATAATATCCGACAGCAGGACGTGTTTTGGACAGCCCTGCTCTACATGATCAAATGCCTTATTTATTTTTTTACCTCTTTCTTTTGCGATCACAGATTACGATTTCTAAAGAAACATTGAACATCAATGTCCAAATCAACTTTGTTCACTGTATATGTGTGGCAGAAAGAGTCCTCTTGGTAGTACTAACAATTCCTTCTCAGTTAAATTGGTAGTACTAACAATTCCTTCTCAGTTTGATAGATTAATTATTGAAATCTCTTGCATTTCTGTCTAAATTATTGCATGTGTTTCCCAGGAGCCAGCCCTCTTAGATCTTCCTCTTCCACAATAAATGTGCAAACAAAAGAAGAAAAGAAATCAGAAGAAACAGAAGGCATTTGTTCTTGCAGAGAATCTGGCTTGAAAATTCACAATTAGGGAGTGCAACAAAAGGAAGAAAATCTGGATGGTTAGACAGGGATATTAGAGAAATGGTCTCCCGGAATCCAAGAGGCCTAAATTATGAGCATGAAGTAGGTTTTATTGTAGAACCGAAACGTTGTCCACTCCATTATCCAATAATGTCTGCTATGCATGATTTGTTTGTACCCGGACCTCTCTTCATTTGCCTGCTGGATGAGAGTCTGTGAGATGCCATAGGGGAACATCCATTTAATATTTTGCCCTAATATTCGGAATTCACCTTTAATTCACACTTCAGCGACTAACCCTGTTAATGTCACTTTATTGCACATGTGTGGCTGACTTACATGACTACTGCCAATGCCAACGAATGTTGTCACACTGCAAGCTGTTGAAGTGTTATGATTTCTTTCGCTTTCAGTATCTTTGCTTGATTTTATATGGTGTAATATATCTTATGAGGAATCATAAAACATGTCATTACAGAACATGTTTTTCACTATATTGGAAATAGTTGACAATGACCGGATAATCATTTACATAAAACATAGACTGCTATATAATAAACAAAAATGATAGACTGAGAGTAACTGAAGGTCAACGCCCAAGGCAAATGTGTTTAAAGCAAACTACACATGACCTAAGGTACACAGTAAAATAAAATAAAATGATAGTTTGGACCCAGTAATTGCCAATAAATACAATATATGCGTTTCAGGATCTATGCAGTATGCTATTCAGATTGTCTTTTATACAAAAAAAATCATAGTCCACAATAGAAGTTTTCTGCTAACAAAATATTAAGGTAACAGAGTTAGTAAAGCGACTGTGCAACAAATGTTATTGGCAAAGACTATGAGGTATAGGTAACTGTGCCACAAATCCTACTTTGCGACCTCAACATTCTGATTAATTCATTATGTTTTCCGATGTGATTCCACTGCTGATTATCACAACCAGATGTGCACTTCTTTTACCTGATCAATAACCTTTCCCTGAAATGGTCCCGTAGTCTATGATGCATTCACTTTCTGCTCCTCCGCACTATTTTTTTTACCTAGCTTCCAGCTTGTTACTCCTTCCCATTACAAAAATGAATAAGTGTGAGTTACCTTTTCCTTAAAAGATCTTCAAAAGGGAAGTAGTTTCTCCAAAATCATGACATTTTCTACCAGTTTTTTTAATACAAATTATAATAAGGAGCATTGGGATTTTGGATTATCAATTCATAACCTATATTCCATACTTTTGTCATTTATTATGAGGCTCCTGTTGAGGTGCCTAGGTTGCTTGACCAAAAAGCCTCGTAATGGCATAATGCACATAGCAGGGTATGTTTGTTGGATATACTATAGATATATATGTATTAGACAAAAACATCTCTTAAGAAAAATATTTTAGAGGAGTTTCTATTTTTGTTAGAGAGTAGAATGTTATTATAATCTTAGACAAAAAAAGAGCAAACAAATAGATACATATAATCCCAACACATAGAGTGTTGAGGGATCACTGTAACACCTGGAGATAAAGGTAGTTATTAAAATCATAAATGTCCAAAATCCAAAATACCTATAAACAGGTGAATATGTGGTATGAACAAGATCTGGTGAAAAAATAATAGTAATACAGGAAAAAACAATAAAGAAAAAGAAAAAATCCTAATGGTTACCTAATAAGGTATGCTGCTATGTTACAAAGATATAACAGCTCAGAATCATTAGGTGCAGTTATAGTTCAACTATATATATATATATATATATATATATATATATATATATATATATATATATATAAAACACAAAAGGTATAGTTTAGGCACTCACCCTTAAATAGCTTTCACTTGTTCTTGCCTTTGGTGCTACCCACGTCCAAATATATAATCAAAGATTAATAGGAGCACTCAAAAGGACTTCTTTTCTGTGTTTTTAATGTGGCAAAAAGTTTACATCAGAGTGTAACGCATCAAATCGACGTTTCGACCCCTAAGGGTCTTTTTCAAGATCAGATCATATATATATATATAGGCTAGCTTTATTAGATATGGCTCTTGATATAAGAGAACATCCCTTGATGATATATCTAGTGTTATATAATAAAATATCTCCTGATCAGATACATCCTATAGATCTGTAAAATATAAGTCTTAATGCTGAACTAGTAGCTCCAAACACAGACTAGTGTCCTTTCCCCCCTCAGAAAGTACTCAATGTAGGAGTTTATAGTACTCTCTAGGGGTATCAATCAAGTATCTAATAGGGTAGCAGATATGAATGGTAATATGTAGCTAGGTCAAGTTGTCAAAATGTATATACTTGTATCCTAGTTGATACTCAGAGGATTTAATACTATCAAAGTGTTAGTGGGTAGAGGGTAGAGGGTAAAGGATGAAGAATCAAACACCAGCAGAAAAGAGTCAGCATTAATTAATTAAATAGCCTCTCTCCATATATAGACATAGGAGCGGAAAATAGATAGAAAAATAACTACATGCTAATCAAAACGTGCTTAACAATCAAAGTGCCGTGCCCAGTGCCCATAACCCACCACGCTTTTCGGTGCTATATGAGATGCACCTTCGTCAGGGAAAAACAAGATACTGACCAAATCTCTCTTATATACCTGGTTCCCCAACAGTGTTCATCTATGATCAACCAATGGGATGTCCAGATATTTAGGGGGGAGTGTATCTCACGCTTGAGTTCAATTAGTCTTCAATTTTTACACGTTGATATTTTTCAGGCTTTGTTTCCATTGTATATATCCGGGCTTGGTGGGGGGGCACCATGGTCCCGCCCCACGTGGGGCATCCTAGGTGGAGTAATCTGTACTTCGAAATCGCCAGTCTCTCCAATAAGTAGTGGATGGGTGGGTACGTAAGTATACCCGTCCATCTCAGCGAGCTACACTCAATTACAAGTAACCTCCCATAGGCGGAGCTTGTGTTATGGAGCTTCACTTCTATCACCTAAAGGCTCCCAAATTTAGCCAGGTAGGTATTACATCCCCGCTAATAGTGTAATTAGTTAGATTCCTAAATATACCTTATATAAGTAAAATGATTAAAGCTATGATTTGTCATAAATCTTGTATATCAGACATGTGAAGAAATTTGATCGTAGAAACTAGCGATCAGAAGGTCTACTTAGATCCCAATATTAATGTATATTCTAAGTACAGCTCCATCAGGAGTAAAATATGTCTCCCATATATAGACAAATATATGAAGCTGACGATCCGAGGGTCTACATAGATCCCAATACTATATTCCAAAAGTAGCTTGAACAAAGTGTGTTAATGTATATTATGGATACAACCCCAATATATATAGGAGATGTCGCCCATGTATAAGTATATCAAAATGTCTATATGGATCCCAATAATGTATTTAAATAATGGCTTAAACCAGTTGTGTGTGTGTGTGTGTGTATATATACACACACACACACAACTCCATCGAATGTAATAGATTTCTCCCATTTATAGGTATATATGGAAAAGGGGGAGAAGATGGAACAGATGTATATTCTGTAATACATATAAATGGTATCCATTCTATATCTAGTGGTGTATGATATCTCAATTGGGTAATCATAAGAAGTAAATATTGGTGATGACATATGGAATGATATATACATGGGAACATAGGGTATATATTACTGTTTGAGTTCAATCTTCATTATGTATCTGATGATCTAAAAGGCAAAGTAACCAGTTATCTATGTGAGTACATAATGGATTGTGAATCTATATTAGACACCCTAGACTAAAGGTACTCCATCAATATGGTAGATAACAAAAATAAATAAACAACTATAACTACTATTTACATTATATACAACTGTCAGGCGTGAAATGGGATCTATATCAATTATTCCGAGATAAATTATGTGTATGAAAAGCCCTCATTCAGACCTAGAGGGATGGAGTCTTAAGTTTATATATCCAAAAACTCTCTCTTTGTAGGAGTTTTTTATATAGGCCCTCTAGGTTCAAGTGTGACTTTTTCATTGCTACAGAATTGGATTCCCTCTGAGGAACCTCCATTGTGTATTTTCAGATGTTTTGAAACAGGAGTATCAATCTCCAAGGATTTAACAAATTCAAATGTTCGCAAATCCTAAATTTAAAGTTACAAGAGGTGTTTCCCACATATAGTTTCTTACATGAGCATGTAAGGAGGTATACCAATCCCTTCGATTGACAATTAAAGAAAATTTTTGCGTCTAATTCAAGATTATTCATGGAGTCTGAGAAATTTTTTGATGGTCGTAGCATAAATTTGCAGGCTTTACATCTGCCTCATTGGTAGGTACCCAACACCGGGGACTTAAGCCATGTTTGTCTATGAGGGGTGGTTCTAAGGTGGCTTGGAACTAAAATATCTTTGATGTTCCGTACTATTCTTGCTGTAACTGAGACTTGGGGAGTTACAACTTTATGTATATGTGGATCTTGGTGCAATAAGGGCCAAAATCTTCCCAGGATCTTTGTTATTGAATGCCAGCCGGCATGCCACCCTATGCATCTAATGATCTCATTGTGGATTCCTTATAGGTATTTTCTATCAGGAGTTCTTTACGGTCAGCTAGAAGTGCACGCTTGTATGCCACCTTCAAGCATCTATTCGGGTAATCCTTATTTCTAAACTGGTCTTTAAGTATCTTTGCCTTTTGCTGGTGAATGGTAGCTGTCCCAGTTTAGAAAGTTATTGGTTGCTGTGGGTTTCCGAAACAGTGTAGTTGTTATGCATCCTTCATCTGTAATCATGATAGTGATATCTAGGAAATTGATCTTTCTCCCACCTATTTCAAAGGTAAGTCTCAAATTGATATTGTTGTGATTGAGTGTCTCAACAAATTCTTTAAAGAGTTCGATGGTATCAGTCCAGACTATTAAGATATCATCAATATATATTTTCCAAAGTCTGATATGTCTGATATACCTCTCAAGGTTAGTCCCAAACACAGTGGTCTTTCCCCACCAACCCAGGTGGAGGTTGGCATATGAGGGGGCACAGGCTGTCCCCATAGCTGTCCCTCTCACCTGGTGGTAGTATTTCCCTTGAAAAATGAAATCGTTATGCGTAAGAATAAAATGCATCAAATCCTGAAAAAATTGATTATGTCTTTATGGAGCTGCTAGATGTATATCTAGGAAGGCTTTTAGATGTTCCAAGCCCACTTTGTGTGGAATAGAGCTATATTGGCTCTCCACGTCCAGACTACACAAGGTGGCATTATCAGGAAGTTGTATCCCATCTAGAATATTTAAAGTCGTTTGGTATCTCTCAGGTATGAGGGAAAGTTCAATGACTGTTTGTTTTTCTCAGGATCTGATTTACATAAACACTCACATTCTGAGTTAGATTAGATCGACCCAAAATGATTGGTCTACCAGTAAGTACAGGCTGTTGTTTATGTACTTTTGGTAGTGAGTAAAATGTGGCAGTCATGGGATTTTTTATGAACATAAAGTTATGCTCATCTTTAGAGATCAATAACAGTGAAAATGCTTCATCCAGGATATTTTTCAATTCTGACAGATATTTTTTAGTGGGGTCTCCACTTAGTATTTCATAGGTATCTCTATCCTCAATGAGTCGTTGTACCATAGAGATATAATCTATCTTAGCTAGAATTACAGTGTTGCCACCTTTGTCAGAAGGCTTGAAAATAAGATCATCCACCTCTTTCAGTTGTTTAAGGGATGTTTGTTCTTTCGGTGTAATATTACTACAAGGCTGGATCGAGAGGTCTTTTTTGTTTATTTTTTCAATTTCACTACAGGTTAATTCTACAAATAAATCAATATATTTGAATTCTGCAAGATGTGGAGTGAACTCTTTTTTTCTTAAGCTGCATGAAGGGGGGTTGTTGGTTCTCTGGTATATCATTACTGGACAGGAGGTCGACAAGTGTGTCTATTAAAATGATATCAAAAGGTTGCAGGCCAAGATTCTTTGCTCTCTTTTCTTCTCTGATGAGTTGGAATTTATGGAGTGCAAGTTTCCTCACAAATAGATGTATGTCCCTTATCCAGCTAAACTTGTCAAAGTCAGAAACTGGGACGAAGGACAGACCTCGTTGTAAGTCTTGTGTTTCAGGTTTGGTGAGAGTATGGGAGGAGAGGTTAATCTGATTTTCATGATCTAGTATCTTTTTCTTCTGTATTGTTGTGGTGGTCTGGAGCGACTCCATGTCTCGGGGGCTACACTGTCCTCCATATTTGGATGGCCTAAAAAAGATACCCCTCTTTTAAGGATGCTTCTGGTATTGCGTTCATAGGTGCTAGTTGTACCTGTCTTATTGGAATCTGATTCTGAGCCGCTTGTCTCATATCCTGACGTTGAAAGCGGCTCAGAGAAGCTTTTTCTGGCTCTCTTATTTCTCCTATAGATGTTCCCACTTTTAAAGTCTTTACTATCTCTTACAAATGTTGAATGTTTGCATATTTTAATGTTGTATTGAAACTTATCCAGGTTGTTCTTTAGCTTAGTTTCTAGTGATTCAAATTAGATTCATTCTTACATTTTCAATCTGATTAATCTGATCATCAACCTCTTTATTAACTTTTTCCAATCTTTTAGATTCAAATGTACATAAGATCTCCATAAATCTTGTAGAGTAGTTTCCTGCAGCCTCTTCCCATTCTTTAATAAATTCCTCCTCTTCAATGTGTGTAGCTGGAATATTCTGTACCCTGAGACCTCTAGGTATTAATTCTTAGATATCTGGACATCCCATTGGTTGATCCTAGATGAACACTGTTGGGGAACCAGGTATATAAAAGACATTTGGTCAGTATCTTTAGGTGATATGATTGAAGCTCCATAACACAAGCTCTGCCTATGGGAGGTTACGTATAATTGAGTGTAGCTCGCTGAGATGGACGGTTATACTTACATACCTGCCCACCCACTGCTTATTGGAGAGACTGGCGAGTTTGAAGTACAGATGACTCCACCTAGGATGCACCATGTGGGGCGGGACCATGGTGCCCCCCCACCGAGCTCGGATATATCCAATGGAAACAAAGCCTGAAGAATATCAACGTGTAAACATTGGAGACTAATTGAACTCAAGCGTGAGATACACTCCCCCCTACATATCTGGACATCCCATTGGTTGATCCTAGATGAACACTGTTGGGGAACCAGGTATATAAGAGAGATTTGGTCAGTATCTTGTTTTTCCCTGGCAAAGGTGCATCTCATATAGCACCGAAAAGCGCGGTGGGTTATGGGCACTGGGCACGGCACTTTGATTGTTAAGCACATTTTGATTAGCATGTCGTTATCATTTTTTCTATCTATTTTCTGCTCTTATGTCTATCTAGTTAGTTTACCGGGGAGAGAGGCTATTTAATTAATTAATGCTGGCTCTTTTCTGCTGGTTATTGATTCTTCATCCTTTACCCTCTACCCTCTACCCACTAACACTGTGATAGTATTTAATCCTCTGGGATCTATCAACTAGGATACAAGTATATACATTTTGACAACTTGACCTAGCTACATATTACCATTCATATCTGCTATATCCTATTAGATACTTGATTGATACCCCTAGAGAGTACTATAAACTCCTACATTGAGTACTTTCTGAGGGGGGGGAAGGACACTAGTCTGTGTATGGAGCTACTAGTTCAGCATTAAGACTTATATTTTACAGATCTATAGGATGTATCTGATCAGGAGATATTTTATTATATAACACTAGATATATCATCAAGAGATGTTCTCTTATATCAAGAGCCATATCTAATAAAGCTATCCTATATATATATATTTGAACTATACTATGAATCACAGAACTGCAAGTGAAGTGTTCTCTTGTAGTCATTATGCATTGCTTGACTCATTATTGCATAGGAAAGATTATTTTAGATTTAGATTCTTTCTAAATAAATTAGTTTTAAATCGTGGTCTGTTTACTGCCAACATTTTTGACAATGCATCAATGGCGGAACTAATGTAGTGAGGTCCCTGGTGCAAGAAATTTGCACAAGGCACAAAGATTAACAAAAGGTATATCCGCTCTGTTGTACAACTCCCACAATGCTATGTCAGCTGGAGATCTACAATTTGCCCATCCTTGCAAGTTTTGTGTTTGTGAGCAGTGTTTTGTGCATTTGAATGTTATCATGTATTTACATGGAGTATGCTTTGTTTAAATGCAAGGGTTTGTTTGAATGTAGTCTTAGCTTTTAAATGCAGGTGTTTTTTTGTGCGTAGTGTTTGTGTTTGAATAAGGGGGTTTGTATATAATTGTGCATTTGTTTGATGGTTTGCATGTACATGTACAGATACACTGCCACATATTTACACAGATACAGATACCCATTGACACACAGATACGCAAAATGACACATTGACATATAGACACACTGATGCATACTTAAACACATACATATACACACACTAACATACCCATACTGACACACAGATAAACACACTGACATGCACATAGATACACACAGTGACACACAGATACACACTGACAAATACACACCCAGATACACATACACATGTCATAATTCTTATATATTTAGCCAGCCCCCTTCATGTTAATATAGCTCTTGTGTGCTTCCCTGGGGTTAGAAACATAGAATGTGACGGCAGATAAGAACCATTCGGCCCATCTAGTCTGCCCAGTTTTCTAAATACTTTCATTAGTCCCTGGCCTTATCTTATAGTTAGGATAGACTTATGCCTATCCCACGCATGCTTAAACTCCTTTACTGTGTTAACCTCTACCACTTCAGCTGGAAGGCTATTCCATGCATCCACTACCCTCTCAGTAAAGTAATACATCCTGATATTATTTTTAAACCTTTGTCCCTCTAATTTAAGACTATGTCCTCTTGTCAGAGGCGGCTCTCTAATTAGGCGATTTAGGCGGCCGCCTAAGGCCCCGCGCAGACAGGGGCCTCGCGGCCGCCTAAATTGCCTAAGGGCACACTGACATGTCGGGTTCTCGGTCTATGACTGAGGACCCGTCACAGGAGGGGACCCGGCGGCTTGCCCTTTGTGCCGCCGGGTGCGAGGCCCCTCCTTTCAGTCCGCCCGGGGAGAGAGCCAGCCTCAGTCTGCACCTCCGCCGGGTGTGAGCTGCAGACTGAGGTCTCGCGATCTCCAGCCAATCAGAGCGTTGCCGCGGGTTACCACGGCAACGCTCTGAATAGAGATCGCGAGATATTCCCCATGTGGTCTGCAGCTCTGCATCCGGCGGAGCTGCAGACCGGAAAGACCACTGGACCACCAGGGAGCCATCCAGGACACTGGACCACCAGGGACAGGTTGACCCCACCGGACCACCAGGGAAAAAGGTACATTTTGACCCCCCTCACCCTGTCACCCCCCCTCACCCTGCCACTTCACCCTGTCACCCCCTCCTCACCCTATCTCACCCTGTCACACCCCTCACCCTGCCACTTCACCCTGTAACCCCCTCCTCACCCTATTTCACCATGTCACCCCCTCCTCACCCTATCTCACCCTCTCACCCCCCTCACCCTGCCACTTCACCCTGTCACCCACCTCACCCTGCCACTTCACCCTGTCACCCCCTCACCCTGCCACTTCACCCTGTCACCCCCCTCACCCTGCCACTTCACCATGTCACCCCCCTCACCCTGCCACTTCACCCTGTCACCCCCTCACCCTGCCACTTCACCCTGTCACCCCCCCCTCACCCTGCCACTTCACCATGTCACCCCCTCACCCTGCCACTTCACCATGTCACCCCCTCACCCTGCCACTTCACCCTGTCACTCCCCTCACCCTGCTACTTCACCCTGTCACCCCCTCCTCACACCATCTCACCCTGTCACCCCCCTTCACCCTGTCACCCCTTCACCCCCCTCACTCTGCCACTTCACCCTGTCACCCCCTCCTCACCCTATCTCAACCTGTCACCTCCCCTCACCCTGCCACTTCACCCTGTCACCCCCCTCACCCTGCCACTTCACCCTGTCACCCCTCTCTCACACTGCCACCCCACCTTTCACCCCCTGTCACCCCACCTGTCACCCCCATCTCACCCTGTCACCCTGCCACCCCACCTGTCACCCTGCCACCCCACCTGTCACCCCCCTCTCACACTGCCACCCTACCTGTCACCCCCTCTCACACTGCCACCCCACCTGTCAGTCCCTGTCACCCTGCCACCCCACCTGTCACCCCCATCTCACCCTGCCACCCTACCTCTCACCCTGCCACCCCACCTGTCACCCCCTCTCACCCCACCTCTCACCCTGTAACCCCACCTCTTACTCTGTCACTCACCCTGTCACTCCCCACACACTGTCACCCCACCTCACACTGTCACCCCCTAATACTGTCCCCCCCTCACCGTGTCACCCCACCTGTCACCCCCATCTCACCCTGTCACCCTGCCACCCCACCTGTCACCCCCCTCTCACCCTGTCACCCTGCCACCCCACCTGTCACCCCCTCTCACCCCACATCTCACCCTGCCACCCCACCTCTCACCCTGCCACCCCACCTGTCACCCCCTCTCACCCCACCTCTTACTCTGTCACCCACCCTGTCACTCCCCACACACTGTCACCCCACCTCACACTGTCACCCCCTAATACTGCCCCCCTTCTCACCCTGTCACCCCCTCTCACCCTGCCACCCCACCTGTCACCTCCTCACCCTTCCTCCCCTCTCACCCCACATCTGACCCTGTCACTCACCTTGCCACCCCACCTGTCACCCTGCCACCCCACCTGTCACCCCCTAATACTGTCACCCCCTCTCACCCTGTCACCCCCTCTCACCCTGCCACCCCACCTGTCACCCCCTCACCCTGCCTCCCCTCTCACCCCGCATCTGACCCTGTCACTCACCCTGCCACCCCACCTGTCACCCTGCCACCTCACCTGTCACCCCCTCACCCTGTCACCTCACCTCTTACTCTGTCACCCACCCTGTGACCCCCCACACTATGTCACCCCCCTTACTGTCACCTTACCCTGTCACTCCCCACACACCGTCACCCCACCTCACCCTGTCACCCCACCTCACCCTGTCACCCCCCTCTCACCCTGTCACCCCCTCAAAACTATGTCACCCCCCCTAACCTGTCACCCCCCCTAACACCATGTCACCCCCCTAACACTATGTCACCCCCCTACACTATGTCACCCCCCCTCACACTAAGTCTCCACCCCTCACACTAGGTTTCCCCCTCACACTAGATCTCCCCCCTCTTACTCTGTCCCCCCTCTTACTCTGTCGCCCCCTCTTATCCTCTCTCCGTCACCCTCCCTCTCATGCTGTCCCCCCCTCTGTCTCTTCTCTCTTACTCTGTCACACCCCTTACACGAATGTAACCCTCTCACACTAATGTCACCCCCTCACACTAATGTCACCCCCCTCTTACTCTGTCACACCCCTTACACTAATGTAACCCTCTCACACTAATGTCACCCCCTTCTTACTCTGTCACCCCCTCACACTATGCCACCTCCCTACACTATGTCATTTTCCCCACACACTCTGTCACCTACCTCCAAACACACTATCTCTCCCTCTAAACAAACAGGCACCACTCTCCACACTCTGGCACCCTCCTGCTCTTTTACACTCACCCTGCCACAGTTACTCCTTTACTCACCCTGTCACCCCCTAAAGGCAATCATGCTACACACGGTCATAAAACATAGCGTCGCCATGAACTTAATGCCAAAGGCCACAGGCAGTACACAAACATACACATGCTCAGAGAAACATACATACATATACAAAGATACGCACTGCCAGACACACACTCTCAGGCACACACAGGTAGACAATGCAACGATGTATACAAAGACTAGTTCTCTATATCCAGTACTGCAAGCTTCCCCTTCAATATATCTACAGCTTCTTATACACACACAAGTCAACTGCAATTTTTTTCCAATAATGTTGTTAGTGGGGGCCTCATGTATGAGTTTCGCCTAAGGCCTCGCCAAGTCTAGAGCCGCCACTGCCTCTTGTTGTGGTAGTTTTTCTTCGTTTAAATATAGTCTCCTCCTTTACTGTGTTGATTCCCTTTATGTATTTAAATGTTTCTATCATATCCCCCCTGTCTCGTCTTTTTTCCAAGCTATACATGTTCAGATCCTTTAACCTTTCCTGGTAAGTTTTATCCTGCAATCCATGAACCAGTTTAGTAGCCCTTCTTTGAACTCTCTCTAAGGTATCAATATCCTTCTGAAGATAGGGTCTCCAGTACTGTGTACAGTACTCCAAGTGAGGTCTCACCAGTTTTCTGTACAATGGCATGAACACTTCCCTCTTTCTACTGCTAATACCTCTCCCTATACAACCCAGCATTCTGCTAGCATTTCCTGCTGCTCTATTACATTGTCTGCCTACCTTTAAGTCATCAGAAATAATCACTCCTAAATCCCTTTCCTCAGATGTTGAGGTTAGGACTCTATCAAATATTCTGTACTCTGCCCTTGGGTTTTTACGCCCAAGATGCATTATCTTGCACTGCTGCTTGCTGAGGCTGAGTTGAGTATAGGGCTGGCTGAAAGTGGGACTTTCTTTGTTCTCACTTCCTTCAGCATCATCGATACAACAGGGGCTCAGTTGTACTGTTCAAGGGCAGTGTCGCCCGACCAGGCCCCTGTTCAACAATACCCATCAGGTGGCCTTGAGTGTATGGGACAGCCAATGGTCCCCTCAAGAATGTGGTAGTTCTGCTGCTGCAATTAGCAACTCTTCCTTTAGACCATGGGTCGTCAACCTGGTCCCTACCGCCCACTAGTGGGCGTTTTACGATTTCAGGTGGGCGGTAGGGATTTCCAGGTTTTGACGACCTGACGACCAGGCGGACGGGTGCGAGCCGGCGGTACCCCTGCGACTGGGTACCGCCGTGACAATTTGCGGCCCCGGCCCACGCGGCAAACCGCCGGGGCCGCATATGGAGGGGTCCATCGGGTGGCCCATGCTGTCAGGGCCACCCGATGGATGTGGATTGTGAGGGGGCCTGGTCGCGCTGGTAAAGCGCCCAGCGCTGACCGGGCCCCCTGTGATGACATCATCTCTGCTGGGAGGAAGTGATTCCCGGTCACTCCTCCCAGCATACTGAGAGCCCGCGCGGGAGGAAGGAGGAGGAGGGAGTCAGAGTGGGAACTCTGACTCCCATCCACCTGAGCCACCACTGGACCCCAGGGAAAGTCACCCTCCTGAATCTAAAAGGTAGGAAACAGGAGGGTGACTTAAATATAATATGTGTGTGTGTGTGTGTGTGTCTTTGTATGTATGTCTTGTGTGTGTGTGTCTTTGTATGTATGTCTCGTGTGTGTCTGTATATATGTGTGTCTTGTGTGTATGTATGTATGACTGTTGGTATGTGTGTTTTGTGTGTGTCTGTATGTATGTGTCTTGTGTGTATGTGTGTCTGTCTGTGTTCCTGTATGTGTCGTGTGTGTATGCGTCGTGTGTGTGTGTCTGTATGTGTCGTGTGTGTGTATGCGTCGTGTGTGTGTGTCTGTATGTGTCGTGTGTGTGTGTATGCGTTGTGTGTGTGTATGTGTCGTGTGTGTGTATCTATGTGTCTGTATTTGTGTATGTGTGTCTGTATGTGTGTGGCTGTATTTGTGTGTGTGTGGCTGTATTTGTGTATGTGTGGCTGTATTTGTGTATGTGTGGCTGTATGTGTGGCTGTATTTGTGTATGTGTGGCTGTATGTGTGTCTTGTACGTGTGTCTGTCTGTTATAGTGGACTATATAGTAAGTGGGCTACCTAGCTCAGCCTTCCTACTGGGCATTGCTACAAGGAAGGTTAAAAAATAGAAAAAAGGGGAAAAAAAGGTGGGGAGGGGAATTGAGGAGGGAGAGGAGAGGAGCTGACGCACAAATTAGAAATCATATTATGCGCAAACAGAGAAGTCGTCTGAATATCACTGAAAGAGACCTTCGTTTGTTCCTTACGAAAATCGAACCAGATATCAAATATTTAGTCTCGCAGCATCAACCTCAAGGATCTCATTAATCACTAGTAAAGGTAATTTCAATTTACTTTATTGTTTTCTCATTAAACTTTATAAAGTTAAAAACCTTATAAACCTGCATTAAGTAGAAATAAAAAGATAAATGTACGTACATTTATTTTTTGTAAAACAACCTCCTTTCTAAAAAAAATTCCGCATTGGCGCGAAAACTGGTGGGCGGTAAGGAATTTTTTTCAACCAAAAAGATGCATTAGTGGGCGGTAGGTAAAAAAAGGTTGACTACCACTGCTTTAGACTATTCCTTAGGTGCTAATTACTGACAAGTAAATGGTACCTAAGGATTAATTCTGTCTTTGTTATTACATAACCACATCAATAAAATACACATACCTTCACTATTTGAATAAGAAAGGCTGATATGATAAACTTCTGCAGAAAAAGCTGTTATAGCAGAACCGACTCCCAAGTAGGGAGTTCCGTTAATTGTAATCAGACCTAGACCTTACTGTTCATATATTATCCAAATTGCTATCTCTTCCTCTACTTTAATGGAAAAGATACCGTGCAATAAGCAATCATAAAATGCAATAAAGAGCCTGTGCAATTGTCATAGAGTCAAGAGTCCTATGCAAAGAGTCATGAAATATGTTATGTCTAATATAGGAAAAAGGTAATTGGGGACACAACTAAAAACACATTATAATAGTGCTGCTGCGGTGTATACTAAACATATATAACTAAACCAAATATACATTAAAATCCTACAATGCTACTTTTTTGCCAATCTGTTTATTGTGCATTTGAAGACATATCAGCTAACAGACATTTCACCTTATAAATATACATGAGAATAGTGGTGACATGAAATGTTGAGAATACTGTAATTTTTTTGCATAGGTATGTAGAAAAGAAAATTAGCAGGAGCACAAGTCTATGTGAGGTAACAAAAATATACTAATAAATGTTATACAGTAGAACTGTGGAAAATTTCTAGAGTGTAGGCTTAGTAGTACGCCAGTGGGGACCAGGTAACCCCAACTGGTCCAAAGGAGGAAGTGGCACGTAAGGCTGAAACCAAGCTGGCTCCTCCGCCACAGAGTCTACTACAGTGTCAGGATTACAAGTTGATCCAGCACGCAGATATGTGTCACACCTAGGACTAAGGATAACGTATAACGTATAACGTATAACCGGATCTTAGAATGGCTGGACTCCAAGAATAGTCAAAATACTTGCCGAGGTCAGGAACACAGAATCAGACACGACGATGAGCGAAAGCCAAAAGTCAAGGATACCAGAATTCAGGAAAGTAAAAAAGAAGCCAAAGTCAAATACCAGAAAATCAAGATCAGGAACTCACTCTCGGATTACCATCAAGATGAAACCACGACAGGGCAATGAGCAAAAGGAGAATTTGTAGCGGAACTTACCCTTTCCAGGGGCCGGCCGGGGTCCTCTGTTCAAGCCGTGCGCGGTCCTGCTGCTGCACAAGCCGCGCGGGGCTCATCCGACGGCTGCAACAGGAAGGCGGGCAGTGACCGCGAGAAGCGGTCACGTGTCCCACCTGACTCTAAGAGCGCGCCGCGGGTCTCGGGCACGCTCTTAAAGGGACAGTGGGAGCCTAAATTGGCAAAGGCCTCCCATTGGTCCCTGTCATGCCACACTCCCCATACACTTACCTTTTGGGGGCGTGGATGTGACAGGGGCCAATCAAAATAGATGTTAAGGTATTTATACTCACCTTTTTCCCTTAGTTCCTTGTCCTATCGTGGTTTCTGTTTCCGTTCCCTTTAGCGCTTGTTGTGTTCAGTTGTGTTCCTTCGTACTTGACCTTGGCTTTGTTTCTGACTACCTTTTCTCTTTATCCTTATCTGTTCTGTTTGCCGGCTTGCTGTTTACCGTGTACCAGACCCCGGCTAGTCCTAGTTTACACTGTCTCTTTGTGCCCATGACCTCGGATCGCTCCTGACTCTGTACTCCTCTCATATACGTTGAGTCCGGCCATTCTAAGGTCCGGTAGACGTATCTCCCCTCTGTGTTGTCTTCTGTTGAGTTGAATCCTGCGTGTTGGGGTATATTTTCGTTACATTACGTTAGGGCTATGGACCCCACAGATTTAGCTCAGCAGATGGCTTCTCATGAGGCTAGATTTGTAGAGCAGGATCACCATATGGATCAGATAGCCCAGGCTCTCCAGACGCTCTTATCTAGAACTATTCCAGCAACCAAAACTAACCCTCCTACACCTCTTCTTCCTGAAGTATCTACTTTGCCTAATACTTCGGACCATTTAACACCTCCTCCTAGGTATGGAGGGGACTCTAAGACATGCAGAGGTTTCATTAATCAAATAGAATTCCACTTTGAGATGTATCCACGTTCCTTTCCCACAGATAGGTCTAAAGTGGGGTTCCTTATGCACCAACTTACCGATAAAGCACTCGAGTGGGCTAATCCTATTTGGGAGGCTAATGGACCTATGGTGCAGAATTTCAATAGTTCCTTACAGCTTTTCGTAGAACTTTTGACACAACTAAAAGGTCAAAGAATGCCGCCAGATCATTAATGAGAATTAAACAGGGTTCTAGGTCTGTTGCAGACTATGCCATTCAGTTTCGTACCCTTGCTTCACAGGTAGATTGGACCAACAATGGGTTAACTACTGCATTCATGGAAGAGTTATCTGACACTATATTGGATGAGGTAGCAGCTAAGGAGCTTCCTATTGCATTAGAGGACCTTATTGACTACCTCATTGATATAGATAATAGGATTCGTGACAGGCTCTATACTAAAAACAGGAATAGACGTTTGGTTACACCCATTAACCCCAGAGTTGATAAACCTGAGAGTGTTAAAGTATCTGAGGAGGAACCCATGCAATTAGGGGTTGCCAAACTCTCTGATACTGAAAAATTACACAGGAGAAGGGACGGACTCTGCCTATACTGTGGTAGGAGAGACCATATGGTAAAAGAATGTCCCTTGCTTCCGGAAAACTCTTGCACCTAAGACCTTATAGGGGACTGGCCTTGGGTGTGATATCTAAGTCTCCTAAATTGCCTCCTAACCGTTTGCTTCTCCCTATTTCTTTGCATATGGGAGAGAGTTGCATAGCTGAGCACATCCAAGCCCTGGTTGACTCCGGGGCAGCTGAAAATTTCATAGACTCTGGTTTTGTTAAGAAAAACAACATTCCCATCAGAGAGAAGGAGATACCCTTGGCCGTTGAGGCCATAGATGGTAGACCATTAAGTTATCCAGTTGTTACTCATGAAACTGTACCGTTACACATGTATACAGGGATTTTACACTTTGAAACCATTCGGTTCCAGGTCATCACCTCTCCCTCTTCTCACGTCGTGTTAGGGTACCCATGGTTGCGTACTCACAATCCCATTTTCGACTGGGAGTCAGGACAAATAAAATCATGGAGCGAAACCTGCCACGAGTCTTGTACTATTGAAGTCACCCCTTTGAATTCTATTAATGTTCCTACTACTCCTCCTTTGTCTACGGTTATACCCCCTCAGTACTTATTTCTCAAGACTGTCTTCGATTAAAAGGGAGGTTGACAATTACCGCCTCACAGACCCTACGATTGTGCTATCGATACATTGCCTGGCACTAAACCTCCTAAGGGCAGGGTGTACCCTTTATCTGTTCAAGAAAACCGTGTCATGGAGGAGTATATTAAGGAATCACTAGAAAAGGGGTTTATTAGGAGATCTTCTTCTCCGGCTGGAGCGGGGTTCTTCTTTGTACCGAAGAAAGAAGGTGATTTAAGACCGTGTATCGATTATAGAGGTCTAAATGAAATCACTATCAAAAATGCATACCCTATACCTTTAATCACAGAATTATTTGACAGACTCAAACATGCCACTGTATTCACTAAATTGGATCTGAGAGGTGCATACAATTTAATACGTATTAAGAAAGACCACGAATGGAAGACGGCATTCAACACTAGATCTGGTCATTACGAGTATACTGTTTTGCCATTTGGTCTGTGTAATGCCCCAGCAGTATTTCAAGAATTTATTAATGAGGTCTTAAGAGACTTTATTCACACATTTGTAATTGTGTAATTGGATGACATATTAATATATTCTACAGATTTACACACTCATCACAGACATGTTACAACAGTTCTGAAGACCCTTCTTGCTAATGGTCTTTATTGTAAACTGGAAAAATGTCTATTAGACCAATCCGAAGTCCAGTTTTTGGGGTATTTGATCCGCTAAAGGTTTTCGTATGGATCCCCAGAAGCTTTCTGCTGTCATAGAATGGCCTCTACCACAAGGTTTGAAGGCCATCCAGCGTTTTCTGGGTTTCTCTAACTATTATAGACGCTTTATTAAAGGTTTTTCCTCTATTGTAGCGCCTATCACCCGTATGACAAAAAAGGATGGCAATACTCGTGTCTGGTCTCCCGAGGCACTTCAGGCTTTTGAATTTCTTAAAACTACGTTCGCCTCTGCACCTATTTTACAGCACCCTGTCCCCTCACTGCCCTATATTCTTGAAGTTGATGCTTCCAATATCGGGGTAGGTGCTGTCTTATCCCAAAGAGAGTCGCCTGAAAAGCCATTGCATCCTTGTGGCTTCTTTTCCAAACAAATGTTCAAAGCAGAAAATAATTATGATGTGGGTAATCGCGAACTCCTTGCTAATATTTTAGCACTTAAAGAATGGAGACATTTATTAGAAGGAACTAAGGATCCCATTGTCAGGATCGGGACAGGGATCCAACACGCAGAGTACAAACAGTAGAAAGGTACGTATACCGGGCCTTAGAATGGCCGGACTAACGTACATAGAGTAACAGAGAATAGTCAGAGACAAGCCGAGGTCGAGGGAACGAGAAGACAGGTAAGCGAGAGACAAGCCGGGTCAGAGGGATAACAGAGATAAGCAGAATAGTACAACAAGCCGGGTCAAAACCAAAGAGAATACTAGAATACAAGAGCACTGAGTGACTAGACAAGCTAGAACCACGACAGGGCAATGAGCTGATGAGAGAAGCAAGCTTAAATACCCTGAGTCCGGAGAGTAGACACGCCTCAGCTGGGTGCTGATTGGATAAAGCCAATAGAGTGGCAGGTCGCTCGGGATAGCGTCAAGACGTCACGTATCGAGCGTCATGTTAGAAAAGGAAGCGGATCCCTTGCGGCCAGCGTTAGAATGACTGGATGGACCGCGAGGAACGGGAGATATGGCGTGTCTAGACGGATAAACAACTAAGTCTCTACCCTTCTCAAAGGTAGAGACCTCAGGTACCCTGACAGTACCCCCCCTCTCAGATACGCCCACCGGGCGGAAGGAACCGGGACGAGATGGGAAGCGGGAGTGAAACGCCCTGCGGAGACGAGGAGCATGAACGTCCTCCTGAGGTACCCAACTCCTCTCCTCGGGACCATATCCCTTCCAGTTGACCAGATACTGTAGTCTTCCCCGGGAGAATCGGGAATTGATAATGGAGTTGACTTCGTACTCCTCCTGACCGTCCACCTGAACCGAACGAGGTGAGGAAACCGTAGAGGAGAATCTGTTGCAAATCAGTGGTTTCAGCAAAGACACATGAAAGGAGTTGGGAATGCGTAAGGCCGACGGCAGAGCTAGGCGATACGCAACCGGGTTGATACGAGACAAAACCCTGTAAGGACCTATGTACCGAGGCGCAAATTTCATAGAGGGAACTTTTAAACGAATGTTCTTAGTACTCAGCCATACTCTATCCCCAGGAACAAAAACTGGAGCCGCCCTTCTGTGTTTATCAGCGTGTTTTTTGAACAACATAGAATTATGCAGGAGAATTTGACGAGTCTGATCCCACAACTTCTTCAGATTGGCGACATGATCATCAACCGACGGTACTCCTTGGGAAGAAGAGACCGAAGGAAAAATGGAGGGATGAAAGCCATAGTTCATGAAGAAGGGGCTGGAACGAGTAGAATCACAAACGAGATTATTGTGTGCGAACTCTGCCCAAGGAATCAAACCGACCCAATCATCCTGGTGTTCGGAAACAAAGCAGCGCAGATATTGTTCAATCTTTTGATTAGTACGCTCAGCGGCTCCGTTAGACTGAGGGTGATATGCAGAGGAAAAGTTCAATTTGATACCTAATTGAGAACAGAAGGATCTCCAGAATCGTGAGACAAATTGAGAGCCTCTATCAGAAACGATTTCCGAAGGTATCCCATGTAAGCGAAAAACTTCTCTTGCAAAAATCTCCGCCAATTCAGGAGACGTGGGGAGTTTAGGCAACGGTACAAAATGAGCCATCTTAGTGAATCTATCCACCACCGTGAGAATAACAGTCTGTCTCTTGGAAGCAGGTAAATCCACAATAAAGTCCATGGCCAAACAGGACCATGGTTTCTCAGGAATGTCCAAGGGGAGCAACAAACCACAAGGAGATGCGTGAGGCTGTTTAGTCCTGGTACAAGTCTCGCAAGCTCCGACGAACTCCTTAATATCCTTTCGTAAGGAAGGCCACCAGAAATCCTTGGAGATCAGGGAATAAGTCTTGCGAATGCCAGGATGACCAGCCACCTTGCTTTCGTGGAAACACTGTAAGAGCTCCAGTTGGAGTTCAGGAGGGACAAATTTTCTTCCCTCAGGAGTCTGTCCAGGTGCCAGATGCTGTAGGTTCAAGATCTGGGCAAGCAACGGAGAATGGATTTTGAGACTTGTGTTAGCAATAATATTGCATTGGGGTACTATAGAGGACAGAACCGGTTCAGAAGAAGCCAAAGGTTCATATTGGCGAGATAGAGCATCAGCTTTAGAATTCTTTGAACCAGGCCTATAAGTAAGAACGTAATTGAAATGGGTGAGGAATAACGACCAACGAGCTTGCCTGGAAGACAATCGCTTGGCCTCTCCAATATAGGACAAGTTCTTGTGATCCGTTAAAATAGTAACAGGATGTAATGTCCCTTCCAATAAATGTCTCCATTCTTTTAAAGCCTTGATAACAGCTAGTAGTTCTCTGTCACCAATGTCATATCTGCTCTCAGCACCAGACAATTTTTTAGAAAAAAAATCCACATGGATGTAATGGTTTATCCACACCTAGCCTTTGGGATAGGATAGCACCTACGCCAGTCTCCGAGGCGTCTACCTCAAGTAGGAAAGGAAGAGTGGTATTAGGGTGAACTAAAATTGGGGCGGAAGCAAAAAGCTCCTTGAGAGTTTTGAAAGCAAGGAGAGCTTCCGTAGACCAATTCTTAGTATCAGCCCCCTGTTTGGTCATATTGGTGATGGGCGCAATAATAGAAGAATAACCCTTAATAAAGCGCCTATAGTAATTGGAGAACCCAATAAATCTCTGAACGGCCTTGAGACCCTTGGGTAGAGGCCAATCCAGAATGGACTGGAGTTTATCCGGGTCCATCTTAAATCCCTCCCCAGAGATCACATAACCGAGGAAATTTACTTGGGATTGATCGAAGCTACATTTCTCCAATTTGCAGTACAGACCATGTTGAAGAAGTTTGTGCAAAACCCTTCTGACCTGTTCGTGGTGAGTCTCAATCTCTCTAGAATGTATGAGTATATCGTCCAGGTATACAATAACACACTCCTGCTGAAATTCCCTAAGAACCTCATTAATCAGATCCTGGAATACAGCCGGTGCATTACATAACCCAAAAGGCATAACTGTATACTCATAGTGGCCGTAACGAGTATTGAACGCCGTCATCCACTCGTGTCCCTGCTGGACTCTCACCAAGTTATATGCCCCTCTGAGATCTAACTTGGTGAAAATGGTAGAACCCTTTAAACGATCAAAGAGTTCGGTAATCAAAGGAATGGGATAAGCATTCCTAATGGTTATCTTGTTCAAACCTCGATAATCAATACAAGGCCTAAGCGAACCATCCTTCTTTTTAACAAAAAAAAATCCAGCCCCGGCAGGGGAGGAGGATCTCCTAATGAATCCCTTGTCTAAATTCTCGTGAATATACTCCTCTAGAACTGAATTCTCTTTAGTAGATAACGGGTATACATGACCCCTGGGAGGCATGGTACCAGGGAGTAGGTTAATCTTGCAATCAAAGGATCTGTGTGGAGGTAAGGTATCGGCTCTCCTTTTATCAAATACTGCCTTTAAATCCAGGTACTGAGGCGGTATTTGTGTCTCTGTAGGATTAGAGGAGTTAGCCGAGGTGTTCGCCAGGCAAAGGGGCGAGACCTTCCGCAAACATTTCTCTTGACAATTCTGACCCCATGAAATTATTTCCCCTAACTCCCAATTAATGATAGGGTTATGTCTCTTTAACCAGGAGTACCCCAGGACTATGGGAATAGAAGGAGAGGAAATGATCAACAGGGATAGTTCTTCCTCATGCAAGATACCAACAGTTAAATTAATAGGTATGGTCTCACGGAAAATAACAGGCTCAAGTAAAGGTCTACCATCTATGGCCTCAACGGCCAGAGGTGTCTCCCTTAACTGGGATGGGATAGTATGCTTGTTAACAAAAACTTGATCGATAAAGCTCTCAGCAGCTCCAGAATCAATCAAAGCCATGGTCTTTACTACTCCCTTCTCCCAAGTCAAAGAAACGGGTAGCAGAAGCCTGTGATCTTTATAATTGTGAACAGAGGACAAAATAGATACACCCAAGGCCTGTCCTCTAGAGAAACTTAGGTGCGAGCGTTTCCCGAACGATTGGGACAATTTAGGCGTAGATGACCTCTGTCTCCACAGTACATACATAAACCCTCCCTTTTCCTGTACTGTCTCTCCTCCTCTGTGAGGTGAGTATTACCTATCTGCATAGGCTCAGGGAAACGTGAGGTTTCGATTTCAGAATTTCGAAATGCAGGAGCTAGTTTAAAGGAGGGTCTACGAGTCCTATCTCGAGTGTTCTGCCTCTCTCTTAAGCGTTCATCAAAGCGAGAGACAAAAGAAATTAAATCCTCCAAATTCTCAGGGAGCTCTCTAGTAGCGACTTCGTCAAGGATTACATCTGATAACCCATTTAAAAATACATCTATATAAGCCTGTTCGTTCCACTTAACCTCTGCCGCCAAGGATCTGAACTCTAGTGCATAATCCACAAGTGTTCGATTATCCTGTCTAAGGCGCAACAGTAATCTAGCTGCATTGACCTTCCTACCAGGGGGGTCAAAAGTTCTTTTAAAAGCAGCTACAAAGGCATTATAGTTATAGACTAACGGGTTATCATTCTCCCATAAAGGATTAGCCCATCGCAGAGCCTTCTCAATGAGTAACGTAACAATAAATCCAACCTTCGCTCTATCTGTAGGATAGGAGCGGGGTTGTAATTCGAAATGGATGCTGATCTGGTTCAAAAAGCCACGACACTTCTCAGGAGAACCGCCATAACGTACTGGTGGAGTAATACGAGAAGAAGCACCAACAGTAGCTACTTCTAGACCTGAACTTACAGGAGAGATCGAAGGAGTACGTGTCTCCTCTGGTGGGTTACTAGCACGAGACAATAGCGCCTGTAGTGCTAGGGCCATCTGATCCATCCTGTGTTCCATGGCATCAAACCTGGGGTCGGGAGAACCAAGCTGACTGTTTGTACCTGCAGGATCCATTGGCCCTGTCGTAATGTCAGGATCGGGACAGGGATCCAACACGCAGAGTACAAACAGTAGAAAGGTACGTATACCGGGCCTTAGAATGGCCGGACTAACGTACATAGAGTAACAGAGAATAGTCAGAGACAAGCCGAGGTCGAGGGAACGAGAAGACAGGTAAGCGAGAGACAAGCCGGGTCAGAGGGATAACAGAGATAAGCAGAATAGTACAACAAGCCGGGTCAAAACCAAAGAGAATACTAGAATACAAGAGCACTGAGTGACTAGACAAGCTAGAACCACGACAGGGCAATGAGCTGATGAGAGAAGCAAGCTTAAATACCCTGAGTCCGGAGAGTAGACACGCCTCAGCTGGGTGCTGATTGGATAAAGCCAATAGAGTGGCAGGTCGCTCGGGATAGCGTCAAGACGTCACGTATCGAGCGTCATGTTAGAAAAGGAAGCGGATCCCTTGCGGCCAGCGTTAGAATGACTGGATGGACCGCGAGGAACGGGAGATATGGCGTGTCTAGACGGATAAACAACTAAGTCTCTACCCTTCTCAAAGGTAGAGACCTCAGGTACCCTGACACCCATCCTCATATTTACGGATCACAAGAACCTATCCTACCTTAGTGAGGCTAAAAGATTGTCTTCTAGGCAGGCTAGGTGGTCTCTGTTTTTGTCTCATTTCAATTATATTATCACCTATAGGCCAGGTGATCGCAACACTTAAGCAGACGCTCTGTCCAGACAGTTCGAAACTGCTGACAAACAGGAGATTGACGTTACTCCTGTCATTCCCCCAGACAGGATAATAGCTACAACTATTTTATCTATTTCCTCGTCCCTCTTGCAGGCCATACAAGCGAAACAAAGCATGGCACCTAGCGAGAGGCCTACTGATAAACTATTCGTTGATGTTCCCGAGAGACGGGATATTCTGTCGTTGTATCATGACACTAAAACTGCTGTACATCCTTGTATTTCCAAAACGGTGTCAGCTGTTTCTCTGTATTTTTGGTGGGATTCCTTACGCAAGGATGTCACCGACTATATAGGTGCTTGTGCTACTTGTGCCTGTATGAAATCTTCTTGTAGAGTTCCTTGTGGGCTGTTGCATCCGTTACCCGTTCCCGAGAGACCTTGGTCTAACCTGTCCATGGATTTTATTGTTGAATTACCCCCTTCGAATGGTAACACAGTTATCCTAATGATAGTAGATCGGTTTTCTAAGATGGCTCACTTTGTGTCTCTTCGCAAGCTGCCCACGTCTAGGGAACTGGCACTTATCTTCGCTAGAGAGGTGTTTCGGTTGCATGGCATTCCCGTATCTATTGTGTCCGATAGGGGTAGCCAATTTATTTCCAGGTTCTGGAAAGCCTTTTGTTTGGAAATGGGTATTACCCTCTCATTTTCTTCCGCTTGCCACCCCCAGTCTAATGGAGCTGCTGAACGTGCCAATCAATCTCTGGAGCAGTACCTTCGTTGTTTCGTATCCCACCATCAGAACAATTGGGCTGACCTTCTTCCTTGGGCTGAGTTTGCTCGGAATAACGCTACTCATGATTCTTCCGGCAAAAGTCCTTTTTACGTTGTCTATGGCCAGCACCCCGTTGTTCTTCCGGCTGCTTTCTCCTCACAGGGCATGTCAGTTCTGGATGAGCATTTGGCTGGTTTGCCTAATACTTGGGAGCAGGTTCAGCGTTCTTTGGTGGATTCCGCTGCTCGCCAGAAGGTGCAGGCTGACAAGCATCGCAGGGCGGCTCCTTCTTATGTCGTGGGGGACAGGGTTTTGCTTTCTACGCGAAATATTCACCTCCGGGTGCCTTCTATGAAATTGGCTCCCCGCTTTATTGGTCCTTAACGTGTTTTGCATAAAGTTAATCCTGTTTCGCATGCCTTGGGTCTTCCTAAGAATCTGCGTATTCCTAATGTCTTTCACACTTCGTTGTTGAAGCCTTATGTACGCAACCGCTATACCCGGTATACTCCTCCTCCCCCTCCTGTCTCTGTGGAGGGTCATGAGGAGTTTGAAGTTTCTGCCGTTCTTGACTCTCGTTTCCTTAGGGGTCGACTTCAGTACCTGGTGCATTTGAAGGGCTATGGGCCTGAGGAGCGCAGTTGGATTTCCGCTGAAGCTGTTCACGCTCCTCGCCTTGTGCGTTCTTTCCATTCTCGTTTTCCTGCCAGGCCTGGCCCTCTCTGCCCGGAGGGCGTGTCCTCAGGGGAGGTATTGTAGTGGTACTTACCCTTTCCAGGGGCCGACCGGGGTCCTCTGTTCAAGTCGAGCGCGGTCCTGTTGATGCACGAGCCGCGCGCGGTTCATCCGATGGCTGCAACAGGAAGGCGGGCAGTGACCGCGAGAAGCGGTCACGTGTCCCGCCTGACTCTAAGAGCGCGCCGCGGGTCTCGGGCAGGCACTTAAAGGGACAGTGGGAGCCTTAATTGGCAAAGGCCTCCCATTGGTCCCTGTCATGCCACACTCCCCATACACTTACCTTTTGGGGCCGTGGATGTGACAGGGGCCAATCAAAATAGATGTTAAGGTATTTATACTCACCTTTTTCCCTTAGTTCCTTGCCCTATCGTGGTTTCTGTTTCAGTTCCCTTTAGCGCTTGTTGTGTTCAGTTGTGTTCCTTCGTACTTGACCTTGGCTTTGTTTCTGACTACCTTTTCTCTTTATCCTTATCTGTTCTGTTTGCCGGCTTGCTGTTTATCGCGTACCAGACCCCGGCTAGTCCTAGTTTACGCTGTCTCTTTGTGCCCTTGACCTCGGATCGCTCCTGACTCTGTACTCCTCTCATATACGTCGAGTCCGGCCATTCTAAGGTCCGGTAGACGTATCTTCCCTCTGTGTTGTCTTCTGTTGAGTTGAATCCTGCGTGTTGGGGTATATTTTCATTACAGAATTGGGTTTAAATACCCCTCCTGTGGATCTGATTGGCTTTAACCGGCCTTTGACCCCAAAAGCAATTACCAGGTTTCCTTGTACATGATGGCTGCTCAGCACTAACCCTCCTGTGGATCTGATTGGCCATGACCGGCCTTCGACCCAAAAAGCAATTACCAGGTTTCCAGGTGCATGATTGCTGTTCGGCACAACTTTTCCTGTCAGGACGGTAATGCTGCTCGGCACAACTTTTCCTGTCAGGACGGTAAATTCCATTAACCACATTTTTATGTGCGGATGAATACGGGACATACAGGCTGCAAGGGTCCACGTCCACGATAATTCAGAAAGCCCACACCATTCATGCGGAAGAGAATTCCCCTATTTTAGGCATTACTAGTACAATTTTTCAGGTAAAATCTGAAGAGCTTCAGCCATATGCTACCTGCTCAGCTGACTGACAGGCCCCACCTCCTTACAAAACTACTTAAAATCACTTACAAAATATGTGGGTATTTAGTCACACCATATGAGCAGATTGGGTTTAAGGCCACCACTGCTTAAAAAGTGTCCTGATGTCTGTGGGAGCCATGGTAATCTTTATATGGGAGATAAACATACTAGCAGCAAAACTAAGATCTTAAGCATGCTTGCTATAATTTGCTTGCTAATTTGCTATACAAATTAATGTTAAGTACATAATTGTTTAATTTGTAGTTACATGACTGATAGTGTTGGGAATAATACACTGTACTTTTTCCTCAAATATGAGTTTTTGCCACTGGGTTTTTTGTCCTGGCCCCAGATCACCGGGTGGACTGGTAATCCTAGACCCTGGTCCACGGAGGGGGGATGGGTATTATTCCCACTTTGACTATTTGCGTTCACTTTATGAACGAAGGAGGGAAACTGTTGGAAATAATACACTTTGCCTATATTTACCCAGGGCCAGCTGGCCAGTCTGTTTGAAATTGGTTAACATGTCAGCTATTTGAAATAATATACTGTGGTGGAATCTCGGTAAAAATAAATTTAGTAGGCCGAGATTACCACGTGGCATGTGTACGTGCATATGCTGACGTATCGATCAGTAGTGTACGGAGCATGTGCAAGAATACAGGATGTAGTATTCCCCTCCTCCATTGTGCTGGACAGGCCATGCGGTCAAGCAGGAAGTTAATTCTTATTTGTATTGATTGGTCAAGAGAATGTGCGGGTGGAGCTTAATATGGGAGGAGTTATGTGCCTATGTAAGGAGCCTGCACTATTGTCCGGGGCTCAGAACTTGTTGTATTTTGGTGACATTAGTCCCTCTGAGTCCCGATCGGTGAACCGAATAAAGAATCTCTTCCTTCCTGAAGAAACCTGTGTCCATCTCTCTGTGCTTGGCTTCCTTCAGTTTCTCCGGTATCATTTGGTGCATTGGCCGGGAAGCTCATCGTTCAACGGTAGCTGAGAGGCAGAGGCGAGAGACGGTCTATCTTTGCCCACATTCTCTACGGCTGCACCCCTGAACTTCTGCGTGGACCTCCCTTTGTCTCTGCGCCACTGGTCTGTTGTCCAGGAGATCATCGGCCTCTATGTAAGAAGTGCTGGGGTGTCCCCGTCGATGAGTGTGAACTCAGGTTCAGGAACGAGGAGGTAAGACGACTGCTGTTTTAGACGGCGGACCCACTAGGGGTATACCGATTGTGCGGTAGGCCCATAAGGGGTTTAAATCTGTGTATGGAATCTGCCCCCTCTGTCGGAGGGAAGGAGCGAAGGCGCACCGCTCAATCGAACGCTCTTTAGTAAGACCGTTTGATTTGGTTTGGAGTCAGGCGGGGTTCTGGTGTAAATAGCCCTAGCCGGACACCGGTGTCTTGTCTAGACTAGCGTTCTAGGGTGTACAATTTGTTCGCTAGGTCGGAGGGACCGGGAGACTAAGCAGACTCTGATGTACATTATCGTTTGCTAGATCTCAACCTATCTTGGCTAAGTGGGAAGGCGTGTAAATTTGGAACCCACTAGACTATTGATAGAGTAGAAAGACTAAAAGGGTTCTGTTGTAAATTCCGCCCTCTAGTTCGCTATATGTGGTGCTTGGGCAGTGTGGCTAACCAAAACGGATGTAGATAGTTTTAGGTAGTCCATCAAGGTACTGGCCAATAGTTTAGTTGGGATTGTATATGTGTTAAAGATTGTTAGTAAAGTGTATATCTTGTTAGATAGCGCGAGCTCAGCCGTCTAGCAAGAGTGTTAATAGTGTGTTGCTGTATCATAGTGCACGGTACCATAACCCTGTATATTTACTGACACTGTATATAAGTACTAATCATTGTCGTCTATTGCATGTTTAACACCATAACCACTAATAATTGTATTGTGACCTTAAATTGTGCTTTGACCTATGCTAACCGTACTGTAACCGCTATTTGTAAAAGACGATGTTACTGGGGTGTGTTATAGACGGGTAATTCATATATAGAGAATTATAGCGTGGATGACTGTATAGTTTCGCCAAAGGGCATAATATTGATTATTTAGTGACTGGTGTAACAGCTGTGTGTGTACGGGATTTCCCTGAGTGTTTATTGTGTTATTGTGTACTTTTCACTTGGTAACTGTACCACGTGGTGCTGTTGCCGGAAGAAACGGGTGTGACTGTTGAATAGAACGTGTGCATAGTATTCGTTGTCAACGACGCTCCATTGATAAGTATGGGCGCGTCGGAGTCGACGATTTTGGATCCCTTAGGCTGTATGGTAAAGATATTTTAAAAAGGGATTTACAACATGTGATTTTGGGGTTAAAATGTCTCCTGCACGTTTGGTCACTTTGTGCACTAGGGAGTGGCCTACGTGGCAGTTTGGATCCAACTCTGGTACAGCGTGTACACGTGGCTGTATCAGGTAGGCCTGAACTTTACGGACAGTTTCCATATATTGATTGTTGGAGACAGGCCGTAAACGACTCGCCAAGATGGATTCGGATATGCCACGAGGAGCAATGTCGCCTCATGGTGGCCAGGACTTGTTTGTCCACTAGGACTATGGTTAGGCCCATTTTGGACACGCCCCCTGAGTCCGAGATCCCTTTGCGCCCCCTTACTTCCCTTTAGAAGGAAGTGATACGAGTACAGGAAGTTCTACACCCCTTCCCCCATTGCCCCCATCCACTTCCGCTTCCTCCTCCAGTGCAGAATCCACCCCCCGTCATACTAAACCTTCCCTTCCGGAACCAACCCCCGTTAGATCCGAATATCCTGATTTGGCGCCACTTCAAACTTCCGGTCAAGCTTCTTCTAGCTCGGCTCGGAACATTCTATTCACCGACCTTTCCCAAAATCAAGCTTCTACATCCTCATGCCTTACCACCCCCCGACCGGAACCTCTAACCGACGCCCCTCCACGTAGCCCTATACTAACCCGACAACTGACCGGTACCCAACGACCCAAACATTACCAGATGCCTCTTCGTCTGAATCCTGGGTCAGCCTATCTCGATGCCGCAGGTCAAATGGTATATGCTGACCCAGTCTTCGTATATGTCCCGTTCACGACTACCGATCTCTTGAATTGGAAGACCCACAATTCCTCGTACACTGAGAACCACAAGCTATGACCGATCTGTTCACCTCGATAGTTCAGACACATAATCCGACATGGGCTGATTGCCAGCAGTTATTAATGACATTGTTCAATAATGAGGAAAGGACTAGGATTAACCAAGCGGCCATTAAAGCGCTAGAGGATGAAGCCCGTGCTTTAAATCAAGCTAATCCAGCAGCATGGGCCGCAACACATTATCCTAATACTGATCCCGACTGGAATGTTAATGGCGCAGATATGGTTCAACTAAAAGCCGATAGAGACGCTATAATTGCTGGCATGAAAGCCGGAGGGAAGAAAGCCATTAATATGTCGAAGACAGTTGAGGTGATTCAGAAAAGTGATGAAGCGCCCAGTGTCTTTTATGACCGATTATTGGAGGCATACCGCTTGTATACCCCCTTTAATCCGGAAGACGCTGATAATTCCCGAATGGTAAACTCCGCCTTTGTCAGCCAAGCTTACGGAGATATTAAGCGCAAGCTACAAAAGTTAGAAGGGTTTGCAGGTATGTCTATCACCCAACTAATGGAGGTAGCGAATAAGGTGTACATGAATAGGGAGTCAGAAAGTAAGAAAGAGGAAGAGCGCAAGATGCGTAAAAAGGCTGATATGCTAGCGGTAGCGATCGCAGGCGTAGATAGCCGGGGCTCAGATAGAGGCGATAGTAGGTGGAATAGGGAGCCCTTGAGTAGGAATCAGTGCGCGTATTGCAGGGAAGAAGGGCATTGGAGAAGCGAGTGTCCACAAAGAGAGCAGTACGAGAGAGATCCACCCAGGGCAGGTTATGGAAACTTTAGAGGCAGAGCGAGAGGTAGAGGAGGCCCCGGAGGGAGCAATGGTAATAGAGGAAGTAATGGAAACAGAGGAAGTGTAAGAGAAGACAGGTACTATCCAGCAGCGCAAAGGTCCCGCGATAGAGAAGGTAGGGACTTTGTAGGATTGGCTGACACGGTCATGGAGGACTATTGATACCGACCGGGCTCCATCCCCCTTGGTCGAGCGGAGCCTATGGTCGATGTATCAATAGGGGGAAAAAGGAGTGCGTTCATGATCGACACTGGTGCTGAACATTCGGTGGTGACTAACCTAGTTGCTCCTCCATCTGGAAGAACTATTACTGTAATAGGAGCAACTGGAAGAAGTGCTGCAAAACCGGTTCTTAAAAGTCGACTCTGTACATTGGGAGGCCACGTAGTAAAACATCAATTCCTTTACATGCCTGAATGTCCAGTCCAATTGCTGGGACGTGATATGCTATCCAAATTACAAGTGCAGATTACGTTCCTACCAAATGGAACAACATCCTTAAAGTTTAATGGACCTTCAGGTATTATGACATTATCCGTACCAAAGGAAGAAGAGTGGCGACTTTATACAGTGTTGACTAGCCAAAACCCTAGGAGTGATGAATCCTTATTCAACATACCAGGAGTTTGGGCAGAGAACAACCCACCAGGACTGGCCCGCAATATTCCACCTATTAAAATTGAACTAAAACTTGGGGTTTATCCAGTGAGCCTACGGCAATATCACATCCCGCAGAAGGCTAAGAAGAACATTCAATCTTATCTGGATAAGTTCATACGGTATGGTATCCTAAAATTCTGTACTTCCCCCTGGAACACCCCATTGCTGCCTGTTCAAAAGCCCGGTACAGATGAGTATCGACCTGTGCAGGACTTGAGAGCAGTCAATGATGCGGTTGTTAGTATACATCCAGTTGTGCCCAATCCGTATAACCTGCTTGCTTTAATTCCGGGCGGGGCTACTTATTTTACAGTCTTAGACCTCAAAGATGCCTTCTTTTGCCTCCGAATTGCCGCAGAAAGCCAATGTATCTTCGCTTTCCAATGGGAAAACGCTGTGAAGGGTTCAAAACGCCAAATGACCTGGACAAGACTGCCCCAAGGGTTTAAAAATTCACCTACCCTATTTGGTTCAGCTCTAAGTCAGGATCTACTGGACTTCGAGTCCATCCCAGGAGAGTGTGTATTGTTACAATATGTAGATGACTTGTTGATAGCAGCAGTTACAAAGGAAATATGTCAGCAAGCAACGCACGATCTACTACACATTCTCTGGAAGGCAGGATACAAGGTGTCTAGAAAGAAGGCTCAGTTGTGTTTGCCAACTGTCAAATATCTGGGATTCCATATCTCTGAAGGTCAAAGAATTATGGGGCCAGAGAGAAAAGAAGCTGTGTGCCAAATACCGATACCCAAGAATAGAAGACAAGTGCGAGAATTCTTGGGGGCAGCAGGCTTCTGTAGGATATGGATTCCCAGCTACGCGATACTGGCAAAACCTCTGTATGCAGCTATCAAAGGTACAGAGCACGACCCCTTCTTATGGACTCAAGAACAGCAAACGGCATTTGAAGATGTGAAGAAGGCTTTGATGAGTGCCCCAGGATTAGGTCTACCTGATCACACACGACCATTCTACCTGTATGTACATGAGCAAAGAAGAATGGCTGTGGGAGTATTGACACAGTACTTGGGATCATGGCAAAGACCTGTTGCCTACATGTCTAAGCAACTGGATGCAGTGGCCAGCGGACTTCCACCTTGTCTAAGAGCCGTAGCTGCAGCCGCCCTGCTAGTAGCTGAAGCCGATAAACTCACTCTGGGTCAAGAACTTTATGTACGAGTCCCACATGCAGTACAGACGTTGTTGGATTACAAAGGAAATCATTGGTTTAGTAACAGCCGTATGACCAAGTATCAAGCATAGTTGTGTGAAAACTCAAGAGTGCATTTAGAGACTGTAAATACCTTAAATCCAGCTACCCTTTTGCCACAACCTACTGAAAGTCAACATGATTGTTTGGAAGTGATGGATGAAGTATTTTCAAGTAGACCAGATCTTCGTGATTTTCCCATCCAGAACCCCGATGTTCAATATTACACCGACGGCAGTAGTTATGTGAAAGAAGGGATCCGCTATGCAGGATATGCAGTAACAACGATAGATAAGGTGATAGAAGCTCGGCCACTGGCAAAAGGAACATCAGCACAAAAGGCAGAATTGATAGCACTGACACGAGCGTTACAATTGGCTGAAGGTTTAAGAATGAACATCTACACGGACTCCAAGTATGCGTTTTTAACCACTCATGCCCACGGAGCTTTGTATAAAGAAAGAGGACTATTGAATTCAGAAGGCAAAGAAATCAAGTACGCAGCTGAAATCCTACAACTATTGGAAGCAGTGTGGGAGCCGAAAGAAGTCGGTATTATACATTGTCGAGCGCATCTGAGAGGAGATGGTGATGTAACCAAAGGAAATCGGATGGCAGATAGTGCAGCTAAGCGTGCCGCTGAATCAGGAAGACAGGAATATGTGGAGCATATAGCTGCTCTTATACCAACTCCACTGTCTCAATGGACTCCAGTTTATACAGCTCAAGAAGAGGAGTGGTTAAAGACTGAACCTGGAAAGTATTTGGAGAACAAATGGTATCAGTTAGAAGATGGAAGAATAGTCATTCCAGCATCACTAGCGGTAGAAATTGTCCAAAACTATCACAACGGGACACATTCTGGGAGAGACAGCACAGAAGAATCTCTCAGAAAACATTTCTACATACCAAGATTGTCCAACTTGACTCAGGCCATTGTACGAAGATGTGTAACGTGTGCTAAAAATAATGCAAGGCAAGGACCAGTAAAGCCACCAGGAGTCCAGTTTATGGGGGGACTCCCCATGTCCGATCTACAAATTGACTATACAGTAATGCCTAAATCTGGTGGACATCGCTACCTACTGGTAGTTGTGTGCACCTATTCAGGCTGGGTAGAAGCATGTCCTACTCGTACGGAGAAAGCAGGAGAAGTTGTGAGATTCCTGCTACGAAAAATAATACCCCGATATGGACTACCCTGCTCTATAGGATCGGACAATGGTCCAGCTTTTGTTCATCAGTGCCTACAACAACTGACTCGTATGCTTGGTATAAAGTGGAGGCTTCATACGGCATATAGACCCCAGAGTTCTGGTAAGGTAGAGAGAATGAATAGAACTATTAAGAACCAGTTGGCTAAAATGTGTCAGGAAACCCAACTTAAGTGGAACGTTCTCTTGCCCATAGCTCTATTGCGAATCCGCAGTACACCTACCAGAAGGATGGGCCTCTCTCCTTTTGAAATCATGTATGGGCGACCACCTCCCGTACTTGGTAACTTAAGGGGGGATTTGAGTCAGTTGGGAGAAGGAATTACCCGGCAGCAGGTTGTAGAGTTGGGTAAGACTATGGAGGAGGTACAGAAATGGGTACAAGATAGATTACCTGTGAATATTTATCCCCCAGTTCATAGTTACCACCCAGGAGACCAAGTGTGGATTAAAGAGTGGAATAATGTACCGTTAGGGCCCAAGTGGAGAGGTCCTTATGTTGTTCTTTTGTCTACCCCTACAGCGATAAAAGTGGCCGAAGTCACTCTGTGGATACATCACTCCAGGGTTAAACCAGCAGCAGTCGATTCTTGGCAAGCTACAGCAGATCCAGAGAATCCCTGCAAGATCCGGTTAAAGCGCACGACTCAGTCGGAGTGACGAGGAACCTTGTGGATTACAAATTTTATTGTTTCAGAGATTGGTAAGTGAGTGAGAAGGCCATAATAAAGCCTGTCCGCTCACTGACGTGTAGTATATAAGTCAGGAAAAGTCTCGAAGAGACCCCTGTGAAGACGAGCAGAACTCCATTCCCTGCAGCCCTTACATCCTGGAAGCTGAGGTGCCATCGCACGGACGAAGACTGAGGATGACGACGAAAGATGTGTTTCTAATAATGTTTTTATATGTGTATTTTTATATTCAGGAAGGTAGAGGTACCGACACTCCTAGCTGTGAGGTATGCATTAAGACTACAAGAACAGGTAACCATATTGCCCAGACCCTAATTTGGAATTCGCAATACGAGTGTAAAGGAGATGTATCAAGATGTAGATACTTAAATATAGAATATAGTGTGTGCCATCTAGGAGTAGGAGAACCTAAGTGCTTCAGTCCAGAGTATCAACCCCGTACAATTTGGTTGACTCTCAGGAATGGAGATCCTCAGGGGACCCTAATTAACAAAACGGTATTAGAATCCGTATATTCTTCAGGTGTTCTGCTATTTGATGCGTGTAAAGCGATATCAAGTGGTAGAAAGCCGTGGAATGTATGTAGGGATCTTAGATGGGAGAGAACGTATGGGTCTAACGATAAATATATTTGTCCCAGTAGTAAAAATAAGTATGTGAGTCCCAGATGCCCAAATAGAGATTATAACTTTTGCCCATATTGGTCTTGTGTGGGGTGGGCAACTTGGGGACAGACAGCAGACAAGGACATGATTGTGACTAAGTTGCCTACCAATCCATATTGTAAGTCTATGGAATGCAATCCAGTCCATATACTTATAAATAACCCCGACAAGTTCTTAGATAAATATAATAATTTATTTGGGTTTCAAATATATGGGACGGGTTTAGACCCTGGGACAGTATTGTTTATAGGGATAGAGACTGATACGGTAACCTCCCAGACTCATCAGGTATACCATTCCTTCTATGAGGAAATGAGTATAGATAATAAGATCCCCCATAATGCTAAAAACCTGTTTATTGATTTAGCTGAAAGTATTCCCGCTAGTCTTAATGTTACCAACTGCTATGTGTGTGGAGGTACTAACATGGGAGACCAATGGCCTTGGGAAGCAAAGGAGGTAATGTCCGGTTCTGAGGCAGTTGACCAATTAATATCTTCACAAGCCGATTATCATATGAGTGTTAGAGGTAAATCTGAGTGGAGATTAAAGACCTCCATCATAGGTTATGTTTGCATAGCGAGGAAAGGAATGATGTATAATACTTCTGTAGGAGAATTAACTTGTCTAGGGCAAAAAGCTTATGATGATGATACAAAGAATACAACTTGGTGGTCGGCTTCAAATGTCTCAGAACCATCTAACCCGTTTGCAAGATACGCCAATTTAAAGGATGTGTGGTTTGATCTATCCATCACATCTAATTGGAGAGCCCCAGCAAATTTGTACTGGATCTGTGGTAAGAAAGCCTATTCGGAGTTGCCACAGGACTGGGAAGGGGCATGTGTGTTAGGTATGCTCAAGCCATCCTTCTTCTTGTTACCTATCGAAACAGGTGAGACTTTAGGTGTTAAAGTCTATGATGTGAATCATAGGAAGAAATGGGGACCCATAGAGATAGGCGCCTGGGAAGATGATGAATGGCCTCCCCAGCGTATTATAGATTACTATGGGCCAGCCACGTGGGCAGAGGATGGTACCTTTGGTTATAGAACCCCAATTTATATGCTCAACCGTATTATAAGATTACAGGCAGTGGTTGAGATTATTACTAATGAGACCTCACAAGCGCTCAATCTTCTAGCGAAGCATAATACCAGGATGAGGACAGCAGTATACCAAAATAGATTAGCCTTGGATTACCTATTGGCAGTAGAGGGAGGTGTATGTGGGAAGTTTAACCTGAGCAATTGCTGTCTTCAAATAGATGACGAAGGGCAAGCAATAGCTGAGCTTACTAGCCATATGGTTAAACTAGCGCATGTGCCTACTCAGGTATGGAAAGGGTACAATCCAAGTAGTTGGTTTGGTAGCTGGTATGAGCAGTTTGGAGGGCTTAAGGCATTGGTAGGTGGAGTCCTACTGATTTTAATGTTGTGTCTACTCCTGCCATGCCTTATACCCTTAGTAGTTAGATCTGTGCAAAGCCTGATAGAAAATATAGCAGAGAGGAAGGCTGCTGCACAGATAATGGCAATTTATAAATATAAGGCTCTAGATCAGGGAGAACCAATGCAGGAAGATGAGTGTTGAAGATTCACATCATGGATAAGTCTGGTCTGGTTCATGGTAACTTGCGGTGTATGCAAACCAAGGTTAAGTGATGCCTCAAGTAATTGTGAAATATCAATAGGCATCAAAGGGGGGAAAAATAAATTTAGTAGGCCGAGATTACCACGTGGCATGTGTACGTGCATATGTACACGTAGTACATATGTACTACGTACATGTAGTATTCCCCTCCTCCATTGTGCTGGACAGGCCATGCGGTCAAGCAGGAAGTTAATTCTTATTTGTATTGATTGGTCAAGAGAATGTGCGGGTGGAGCTTAATATGGGAGGAGTTATGTGCCTATGTAAGGAGCCTGCACTATTGTCCGGGGCTCAGAACTTCTTGTATTTTGGTGACATTAGTCCCTCTGAGTCCCGATCGGTGAACCGAATAAAGAATCTCTTCTTTCCTGAAGAAACCTGTGTCCATCTCTCTGTGCTTTGCTTCCGTCAGTTTCTCCGGTATCAATACTTTATCTATATCTAATGCTTAGTGAATATACCCCTAGACAATTTGGAGTTGTAGAACATCGTGTAACAAGTTATATGTGTTATATCCTGTATGTTTTTGCTGTTGACCTAATTTCCTGTTTTTCTCCCTTTGATCATAACTGCATAGTAATGTGTAATTTAGAACTGCTTAGTAAATATCTTTAATTCTTAGTGCGTATGCATATTAATTTTAATTGCGTAGTTATAGTGAAACTTAGCTTTGAGCAAGGCCCGAACATGAAGATGCCCCTGCAAGCTTGCTATAGGTTAAGATGTTAAGATAAGATAGGTGATTTTATTAGGATTGGATAATGCTTGTAATGACCACCCCTGTTTCCTGCTGTATATAACCTGTTACACGGTCCATTAAATGTGAGAAGTCACTTTGAACCTTGTCTTGTATTGTTCATTGGGGCTCCTAGCCAGCTGGTTTGGGGACAAGGAGAAATACAGAGAGCAAAATTGATACAAAAGACTATGGCAAGGGAAAATTCCTGACAGAGAAAATTCCTCACTATCAAATAGGATTAATAGAAGGGATTATTAGAAAATCTGCAACTGGAGGTGTTACTTTATTTTTAGTATTACACATTGTTATATTATGAGAAAAATAATCCCCCCAATTACAGATTTTTGAGGAGACTCAGGGTTAACAGTAAAGCTACACATAGGTCAGACATGGCACTCTTTGGGAGTTTACTTGGGGCTTCAGCCCAAGTTTGCCCCTTGAGCAATGGCATTAATGGTGTTTTATGGCATTATAGAATTGTGCAGACACAAGAAATGCAATTTCAAACTTACAATGGTACTTAAAATCACTCATCTTGCGCAATATTATGGGGATTTAGTCAGTTCCATTAACTCCGGTACCCTTTTTTTTTTGTAATTCTTTATTTTCTTTTTTTTTTTATAATTCTTTCTTTTATTGAGGCACGCGTGAATAGGGGTACAGAATGAAGAAGAGGGGATGCACATTGTTTGTAAAGGATGGGTGCATGATAACATAACATAACGTCTCCTATGCATGACAGCCTAATTTTATGTTAATTGAACTTTCACAAGTATTAATAACAGGTTTAGCGTGATAGTTGTTAAAGTAAAACAGGATTACATATTAGGCGTGGTCTACATTAAGCAGGTAAACATAAGCCGGTTAAGCTGTCTCTAGCTAGTAGCAAAAACAAACAAGTTAAACTGATAGCAGGATATCTGTATATGCTCTGGGACTCATGTGTCCTCATGGAGTGCAGTCGCAAAAGGGTTAATGATGGTCAGCTGCGTAGCCTGTCCCTTAGTAGGGAGGCGTGTTAGGGATGCATGCTATAAGAGTTCTAGAAACCATAGTGACATAGTGCCATGTAGCGTAATGTTGGCAATGATAGGTATATGCACCATATGCGTATAGCGGGTTAGTGGAGGTATGCATGCGAAGTAGCTGGGCAGTAACAATATGGGTTTATCTGCACTGCGTCCGTTAATGGTATGTTTTTGATTACTTCAGTTTGTGGTACATAGCGTGGCATATAAAAGTACATAAACAGTTCTTAATAGTATACACATCAGAATATTGGCAGGGTCATATCTTGGTTACTGCGCTGATTTCTTTTTCATAATAGGTGGGCATAATATAGTTGTGGCAATGCCATAAAAAGCTAAATATGTAAGCACTTGGGTATGGCCCTATGTCCACAAGGGCACAGAGAGCTGACTTTAGCCATGAGTCCCGGTAAGGTTAGTCTAGTCTCGAGATCTGAAACTAGGCGAAAAACAAAGGAAACTGGGGCGATCGCCAAGAAGGACAAATCCCGATATAACAATGGGCATGGCTAACTGGTTGCTATGAGACAGCAGCGATGCCTAGCTTGGCTGGACATTTAGGCCCAGGAGGCTGGTCAATAGAGGGGTTTAGCCTTGAAACCAAGTTGGGTTAAGTAGCTAAGTAGGGTTACTACATTTATGTTTGACGCATCTTATATTCACGGGCATTCTCGCTACGCCCCTATAGTAGAAGCAAGTGAAGCATTAGCATTACGCTTAACAGTGTAGGCATATAGGGAGAACCGTGCACATATTTGACTTAGAAAGCTAGAGGGGCGCAAGTTTAAAATGTAGATACTGTATAATAGAAAAATAATATCAGATTTGATCGACTAGATGGCATCAGATAGTTACCGTTGGATCAATATGTGATGTCCTTGCAAGTAGGCATAAAAGTGATAGCATAATATCTGAGCAACATGGCTAAATCTAGTGCATTACAAGCAGTGTGGGATTCTATATCTGCTGTCTCATATAGAGACTGTGCTATAAAAGGGTTGCAATTGCTACAGTGAGCATGTATATTGACTAGAGGGTGTTGCTTAGGAAATTATATCTATTGAAATCAGCTTGAAACATAACATAAAAGACTGGCATATTCACGTGTCATATGTACTCAGTTGGGTGGCAGCTGAACATTCATTTTCAATACATGGTTATAAACCAACTCCTATGCGTGGCTGGCTTGACAGTTATCTATGGAGACCAGTAGAGAGCCTCCGCTGTGTTGGGCTGTGGGTATTTCCATGGTCGCGCTGAGTGGCTTGATGAAGACACATGAGACATATAGTCCCTTAAGAGGTAGGTCCGAAAAAAGTAAAATATTATAAGTTCACAGGCTCCTGTAGGCCTCGAAGGGTCCCATCTGGGTGACAGTAGAACTACCCTTTCCAGACTTGTCAATCTCCCGCAAAACCGTGCGCCGGGTCCAGGGCCCGGACAGGTGAGTTTCTCTGCGTCTCTATGTCGTGACTGCTGAGTATGCGTCCGGCGTGGAGCTTTGGGGGATGAATGGTGCGACCCGGTCTGGGTCCCATGTATGGGTGCGGTTAGGGGAGCTGTTATTGTCCCTGGTGGCCACTCCAATCGGAGGCAGCAAATCGTGAGGTAGGTCCAGGAGCCGGAGGAAGGCCGGGGCATCACTGATGTCCTGAATGCTGTGCAGATATTTTTAGATCAGTAACCATACAGACTGTTACCATCTAATGAATTACCTGCACCATGTATGTATAAAATGTAGAACTCATATGCTTTATATCTTAGGCTGTGATTAACAAACATTGTCTCTATATTCCCCTGATATTATTACATTCAGCTATTACTAGCCACAGCTTTCCTGTTAGCACAGACGTGTGCTTCTGCTAATTACCCATTAATCATGTGTCTTCAGAGTTCTTTAGATTGAGCTGTTATGCTCCGCATCAATTATTTATTTTAATATTTTTAGGTTTCCACTATCGTTTTAGTGTGTAGCACTTTGGGTGATTGCTAATTGCAATTTTTATATCTTATGAATAAATTATTTTTTGTTTTTCTTTTTGTCCCAGTTTTACATCTGTACTTTAGACTCTTATATCTATTGTGGAGCTATTTAGTACTTTAATAGACTACTTTCTTCCCCAGTACCTTTCTATTGGTACACTACTTTCAAACATTTTGTCTACATTTTAGATACATAACAGTATATTATAATGTTAAACGTGCAAAGCTAAGAAACAGTAACCATTAGGGTTATTTACGAAAGTAAATGTGAATTTCAAATTTAAGGCCCGCGTATTTGAACTGCACGTGTCTGAATTTGCACTGAATTTGGTCAGATTAATGTCCACCCTTCTGTCCCCACCCATTGCCAGTGGGTTGGGAGATTTACTAAAAAAAAACGGGGACATCCTTATGTCCACCCTACCCCCACCCATGGCCAGTGTGTGGGGGCTATTAAAATATTCAGGGATGAAAACCTAATGTCCCCCTTTGTTCCCTACCCATTGGCAACATAACATAATAATAATCAGGGGGATAATTTAGTGTGTCCCCCAGCCTCCACCTCTGGGTGTTCGATAGGGGCTCTAATTAATTAAACAATGGGGAGGTGGACATGCCATTGTCCAGCCCCAAAATATTTGGATGTCCACCGCACTTCTCCTCCCCCAATCTAGGGGTCCATGCTAACCGAAAAATCTAATAAAACATTTTTTTAAAAAGCCTAATCACAAAAAATAAACACTGGAAAAAAAAATCTGATGAAATAGAAGTAATCGCTCCTTACCTTCACCCATGAGGCCATGTTTCGCGTGCCGAGAAGGGCATGTGTGGCGCAATTACTCGCCGGGCACTGGCCTGTTCCTCGGCTGCAAGCAAGGTCTGCTGTTTCGCGTGGCAAAAGTGTAAGATGCGACACACTTGATCTTCGCCCTCCAGCCCGTGAAACCGATCCATGGATTGCAGAGGATGGGAGGCATGCCCTTGTCTGTCTTCCGGCCCACCTCCCCTCCAACCGGCATTCTGTATGGTTATATGGTTGCTATTCCTCATGCTGTCAGGATCCCCTCAGGATGTCAGAACCCTGCGGGATCCATCCCAGTATATTTGTGAGCAACTTATGGAACAGCAGGGTGGGCTGGCAGCCTGGCATAGGCCGGACCTCTACTATCTCAGGGGGGCATCTTCTTAAATAGACCCCTTGACCCCTCTTTATGGGGGGGATTTTCCTTTCTCTTCTCAATTTAAACTCTCTAGAGATTACAAGCCTTCTCTGCCTCGGATTCCTGGCTTAACCCTTGCCTGTCTGATCCTACCTTGGATTCCTGACTTATCCCTCACCTGTCTGACCCCTGCCTGGTCCTGCTTAGATTATCCTGCTAAAGACTTTCTGGTTGCTTACTGGTCCCCTGAAGGATCCACTGCCCTTGCTCCATCTCCCCAGCACCTCATGCAACTCTTGATTATGGTGTCCTATTTCTCCCAAAATACTACAGTCTAATTTATCCTAGTTTTATTTTTGTTTATTTTTTTTCTTCTCTAAAGGATTTGTGATAGGAATGGATTTTTTAAACCCTTCTTAGAGCAAAAGAAAAGAAGATTTATTAATATAATCTAAATCTGGAGAAAACAAGTGAGGGTATTAATGAGGTCATTATTATTAAGTGTTCTTGCATAGCAAGACCACTTAATGTTATCTCACATATATATTATTATTATTATTAAGTGTTCTTGCATAGCAAGACCACTTAATGTTATCTCACATATATATTATTATTAAGTGTTCTTGCATAGCAAGACCACTTAATGTTATCTCACATATATATTATTAAGTGTTCTTGCATAGCAAGACCACTTAATGTTATCTCACATATATATTATTAAGTGTTCTTGCATAGCAAGACCACTTAATGTTATCTCACATATATATTATTATTATTATTCTTATTATAGCCAAATTTGCCACCTTAACTCCTCCCACAGTTTTTACACTACATAGACAAAAATTTACCAAAACGTGCAGATTGTTCCCGATCAGATTGCTATTACTTTGTGGAACGTTTCGCTGAATGGTTCACGGAATATCGTCGTTCTTGTGGCGAAATTTGTCCCATAGGAATGAATGGCAAAGCTAGAGTGGGAGCTGGCAAAAGCTGAAAAATCAGGACATGATTTCTAAACTGCCACCACTCCCTCATTTCCAGGCCCACCTACACAAATCTTATATCAAAACATTCAGCTATCCCTGCTGCCACTAGAAATGTCCACGGCTAAGCCATAGTCCTGATAGTTTTCACAATATGACCATTTGTTTGCAACTCACGCCTTCCATTGACATTCATTGAAACTCCACTCTGCAAAGCTCACATTTGAAGGGCAATTTCTAAACTGCGACTGTGCCTTCATTGTTAATATCTCAGAGACATACTATACATCAAAATGTAGGTCTGGGTCTTGTGATTCTCACAATATAAAGCTCTTCACTGTAGGATTTATAGTTTTAAAAATATGACCGTTTGAAGATGGCAACCGCAAAAATACTCTGACCTGTGCAAGGCTGCAGCAAGTGATGTCATAGACAAAGCCTTTTACACCTGCTAATGTTTTTATAACTGGATGTTTTAATGTAACTGTGAAGCACTTTGGGCAACAACATTGCAATTAAATGTGCTATATAAATAAATAATAACAGTTACTCCGCCCACTCCAGTTGTAGACTACTGGTGGAGGCAAGAACACTTCACAATTTCCCCAGAAATTGTAGCTTTTCTAGTTATTATTATTCTTATTATAGCCAAATTTGCCACCCTAACTCCTCCCACAGTTTTTACACTACATAGACAAAAATATACCAAAACGTGCAGATTGTTCCCGATCGCGTTGCTATTACTTTGTGGAACGTTTCGCTGAATGGTTCTCGGAATATCGTCATTCTTGTGGCGAAATTTGTCCCATAGGAATGAATGGCAAAGCTAGAGTGGGAGCTGGCAAAAGCTGAAAAATCAGGACATGATTTCTAAACTGCCACCACTCCCTCATTTTCAAGCCCACCTACACAAATCTTATATCAAAACGTCCAGCTTTTCCTGCTGCCACTAAAAATGTCCACGGCTAAGCCATAGTCCTGATTGTTTTCGCAATATGACCATTTGTTTGCAACTCACGCAGTCCATTGACATTCATTGAAACGCCACTCTGCAAAGCTCACATTTGAAGGGCAATTTCTAAACTGCGACTGTGCCTTCCTTGTTAATATCTCAGAGACATACTATACATCAAAATGTAGGTCTGGGACTTGTGATTCTCACAATATAAAGCTCTTCACTGTAGGATTTATAGTTTTTAAAATACGACCGTTTGAAGATGGCAACCGCAAAAATACTCTGACCTGTGCAAGGCTGCAGCAGCAAGTGATGTCATAGACAGGGCCATTTGCACCTGCTAATATTTTTATAACTGTATGTTTTAATGTAACTGTGCAACAACGTTGCAATTAAATGTGCTATATAAATAAATAATAACAGTTACTCCGCCCACTCCAGTTGTATACTACTGGTGGAGGCAAGAACACTTCACAATTTCCCCAGAAATTGTAGCTTTTCTAGTTCTTATTATTATTCTTATTATAGCCAAATTTGCCACCCTAACTCCTCCCACAGTTTTTACACTACATAGACAAAAATATACCAAAACGTGCAGATTGTTCCCGATCGGATTGCTATTACTTTGTGGAACGTTTCGCCGAATGGTTCACGGAATATCGTCGTTCTTGTGGCGAAATTTGTCCCATAGGAATGAATGGCAAAGCTAGAGTGGGAGCTGGCAAAAGCTGAAAAATCAGGACATGATTTCTAAACTGCCACCACTCCCTCATTTTCAGGCCCACCTACACAAATCTTATATCAAAACGTTCAGCTATCCCTGCTGCCACTAGAAATGTCCACGGCTAAGCCATAGTCCTGATAGTTTTCACAATATGACCGTTTGTTTGCAACTCACGCCTTCCATTGACATTCATTGAAACTCCACTCTGCAAAGCTCACATTTGAAGGGCAATTTCTAAACTGCGACTGTGCCTTCATTGTTAATATTCCAGAGACATACTATACATCAGAATGTAGGTCTGGGTCTTGTGATTCTCACAATATAAAGCTCTTCGCTGTAGGATTTATAGTTTTTTAAATACGACCGTTTGAAGATGGCAACCGCAAAAATACTCTGACCTGTGCAAGGCTGCAGCAGCAAGTGATGTCATAGACAGGGCCATTTGCACCTGCTAATATTTTTATAACTGTATGTTTTAATGTAACTGTGCAACAACGTTGCAATTAAATGTGCTATATAAATAAATAATAACAGTTACTCCGCCCACTCCAGTTGTATACTACTGGTGGAGGCAAGAACACTTCACAATTTCCCCAGAAATTGTAGCTTTTCTAGTTCTTATTATTATTCTTATTATAGCCAAATTTGCCACCCTAACTCCTCCCACAGTTTTTACACTACATAGACAAAAATATACCAAAACGTGCAGATTGTTCCCGATCGGATTGCTATTACTTTGTGGAACGTTTCGCCGAATGGTTCACGGAATATCGTCGTTCTTGTGGCGAAATTTGTCCCATAGGAATGAATGGCAAAGCTAGAGTGGGAGCTGGCAAAAGCTGAAAAATCAGGACATGATTTCTAAACTGCCACCACTCCCTCATTTTCAGGCCCACCTACACAAATCTTATATCAAAACGTTCAGCTATCCCTGCTGCCACTAGAAATGTCCACGGCTAAGCCATAGTCCTGATAGTTTTCACAATATGACCGTTTGTTTGCAACTCACGCCTTCCATTGACATTCATTGAAACTCCACTCTGCAAAGCTCACATTTGAAGGGCAATTTCTAAACTGCGACTGTGCCTTCATTGTTAATATTCCAGAGACATACTATACATCAGAATGTAGGTCTGGGTCTTGTGATTCTCACAATATAAAGCTCTTCGCTGTAGGATTTATAGTTTTTTAAATACGACCGTTTGAAGATGGCAACCGCCAAAATACTCTGACCTGTGCAAGGCTGCAGCAGCAAGTGATGTCATAGACAAAGCCTTTTACACCTGCTAATTTTTTATAACTGTATGTTTTAATGTAACTGTGAAGCACTTTGGGCAACAACATTGCAATTAAATGTGCTATATAAATAAATACTAACAGTTACTCCGCCCACTTAGTTGTAGACTACTGATGGAGGCAAGAACACTTCACACAATTTCCCCAGAAATTGTAGCTTTTCTAGTTATTATTATTAAGTGTTCTTGCATAGCAAGACCACTTAATGTTATCTCACATATATATTATTAAGTGTTCTTGCATAGCAAGACCACTTAATGTTATCTCACATATATATTATTATTATTATTCTTATTATAGCCAAATTTGCCACCCTAACTCCTCCCACAGTTTTTACACTACATAGACAAAAATTTACCAAAACGTGCAGATTGTTCCCGATCGCGTTGCTATTACTTTGTGGAACATTTCGCTGAATGGTTCTCGGAATATCGTCGTTCTTGTGGCGAAATTTGTCCCATAGGAATGAATGGCAAAGCTAGAGTGGGAGCTGGCAAAAGCTGAAAAATCAGTACATGATTTGTAAACTGCCACCACTCCCTCATTTTCAGGCCCACCTACACAAATCTTATATCAAAACGTTCAGCTATCCCTGCTGCCACTAAAAATATCCACAGCTAAGTCGTATTCCTTATAGTTTTCACAATATGACCATTTGTTTGCAACTCACGCAGTCCATTGACATTCATTGAAACTCCACTCTGCAAAGCTCACATTTGAAGGGCAATTTCTAAACTGCGACTGTGCCTTCATTGTTAAGATCTCAGAGACATACTATACATCAAAATGTAGGTCTGGGTCTTGTAATTCTCACAATATAAAGCTCTTCACTGTAGGATTTATAGTTTTTAAAATACGACCGTTTGAAGATGGGAACCGCAAAAATACTCTGACCTGTGCAAGGCTGCAGCAGCAAGTGATGTCATAGACAGGGCCTTTTGCACCTGCTAATGGTTTCTATAACTGTATGTTTTAATGTAACTGTGAAGCACTTTGGGCAACAATGTTGCAATTAAATATGCTATATAAATAAATAATAACAGTTACTCCGCCCACTCCAGTTGTAGACTACTGGTGGAGGCAAGAACACTTCACAATTTCCCCAGAAATTGTAGCTTTTCTAGTTATTATTATTCTTATTATAGCCAAATTTGCCACCCTAACTCCTCCCACAGTTTTTACACTACATAGCCGAAAATTTACCAAAACGTGCAGATTGTTCCCGATCGGATTGCTATTACTTTGTAGAACATTTCGCCGAATGGTTCACGGAATATCGTCGTTCTTGTGGCAAAATTTGTCCCATAGGAATGAATGGCAAAGCTAGAGTGGGAGCTGGCAAAAGCTGAAAAATCAGGACATGATTTCTAAACTGCCACCACTCCCTCATTTTCAGGCCCACCTACACAAATCTTATATCAAAACGTTCAGCTATCCCTGCTGCCACTAAAAATGTCCACAGCTAAGTCGTATTCCTTATAGTTTTCACAATATGACCATTTGTTTGCAACTCACGCAGTCCATTGACATTCATTGAAACTCCACTCTGCAAAGCTCACATTTGAAGGGCAATTTCTAAACTGCGACTGTGCCTTCATTGTTAATATCTCAGAGACATACTATACATCAAAATGTGGGTCTGGGTCTTGTGATTCTCACAATATTAAGCTCTTCACTGTAGGATTTATAGTTTTTAAAATACGACCGTTTGAAGATGGCAACCGCAAAAATACTCTGACCTGTGCAAGGCTGCAGCAGCAAGTGATGTCATAGACAGGGCCTTTTGCACCTGCTAATGGTTTCTATAACTTTATGTTTTAATGTAACTGTGAAGCACTTTGGGCAACAACGTTGCAATTAAATGTGCTATATAAATAAATAATAACAGTTACTCCGCCCACTCCAGTTGTAGACTACTGGTGGAGGCAAGAACACTTCACAATTTCCCCAGAAATTGTAGCTTTTCTAGTTATTATTATTCTTATTATAGCCAAATTTGCCACCCTAACTCCTCCCACAGTTTTTACACTACATAGCCGAAAATTTACCAAAACGTGCAGATTGTTCCCGATCGGATTGCTATTACTTTGTAGAACATTTCGCCGAATGGTTCACGGAATATCGTCGTTCTTGTGGCAAAATTTGTCCCATAGGAATGAATGGCAAAGCTAGAGTGGGAGCTGGCAAAAGCTGAAAAATCAGGACATGATTTCTAAACTGCCACCACTCCCTCATTTTCAGGCCCACCTACACAAATCTTATATCAAAACGTTCAGCTATCCCTGCTGCCACTAAAAATGTCCACAGCTAAGTCGTATTCCTTATAGTTTTCACAATATGACCATTTGTTTGCAACTCACGCAGTCCATTGACATTCATTGAAACTCCACTCTGCAAAGCTCACATTTGAAGGGCAATTTCTAAACTGCGACTGTGCCTTCATTGTTAATATCTCAGAGACATACTATACATCAAAGTGTAGGTCTGGGTCTTGTGATTCTCACAATATAAAGCTCTTCACTGTAGGATTTATAGTTTTTAAAATACGACCGTTTGAAGATGGCAACCGCAAAAATACTCTGACCTGTGCAAGGCTGCAGCAGCAAGTGATGTCATAGACAGGGCCTTTTGCACCTGCTAATGGTTTCTATAACTGTATGTTTTAATGTAACTGTGAAGCACTTTGGGCAACAACGTTGCAATTAAATGTGCTATATAAATAAATAATAACAGTTACTCCGCCCACTCCAGTTGTAGACTACTGGTGGAGGCAAGAACACTTCACAATTTCCCCAGAAATTGTAGCTTTTCTAGTTATTATTATTATTCTTATTATTCTTATTATAGCCAAATTTGCCACCCTAACTCCTCCCACAGTTTTTACACTACATAGACAAAAATATACCAAAACGTGCAGATTGTTCCCGATCGGATTGCTATTACTTTGTGGAATGTTTCGGCGAATGGTTCTCGGAATATCGTCGTTCTTGTGGCGAAATTTGTCCCATAGGAATGAATGGCAAAGCTAGAGTGGGAGCTGGCAAAAGCTGAAAAATCAGGACATGATTTCTAAACTGCCACCACTCCCTCATTTTCAGGCCCACCTACACAAATATTATATCAAAACGTTCAGCTATCCCTGCTGCCACTAAAAAATGTCCACAGCTAAGCCATAGTCCTTATAGTTTTTGCAATATGACCATTTGTTTGCAACTCACGCAGTCCATTGACATTCATTGAAACTCCACTCTGCAAAGCTCACATTTGAAGGGCAATTTCTAAACTGCGACTGTGCCTTCATTGTTAATATCTCAGGGACATAATATACATCAAAATGTAGGTCTGGGTCTTGTGATTCTCACAATATAAAGCTCTTCACTGTAGGATTTATAGTTTTTAAAATACGACCGTTTGAAGATGGCAACTGCCAAAATACTCTGACCTGTGCAAGGCTGCAGCAGCAAGTGATGTCATAGACAAAGCCTTTTTCACACCTGCTAATGTTTTTATAACTGTATGTTTTAATGTAACTGTGCAACAACGTTGCAATTAAATGTGCTATTTAAATGATAACAGTTACTCCGCCCACTCTAGTTGTAGACTACTGGTAGAGGCAAGAACACTTCACACAATTTCCCCAGAAATTGTAGCTTTTCTAGTTTTTATTATTATAATAATCTGACCTATGCATAGCTTTACTTTTAACCCTGAGTCTCCTCAAAAATCTGTAATTGGGGGTATTATTTTTCTCATAATATAACAATGTGTAATACTGAAAATAAAGTAACACCTCCAGTTGCAGATTTTCCAATAATCCCTTTTATTAATCCTATTTGATAGCCAGGAATTTTCCATTGCCATGGTCTTTTGTATCAATTTGCAACTCTCTGTATTTCTCCTTATTTTTATTATAATTTTATTATTTATATGCAAATTACGTAGCGCGTATACTAATGTGGAGTTCTTAACAGGCTTTTTTTTGTTTTATCTATTTTTTTAACTATTGTCTTGCTGGCTGCTAGTGCTGCCAGTGAAAAAAATAGTTTAAAAAAAGCATGTGTCGACAGCTTTTAGCAGTCAAACTTTTCAAGGCCATTTTTCAAGGTTTATGTTTTTGATAAATGGTATTGAATTGCTGAATTTGATATTTTCAATGCTAAGCATATATATAATTTTTTTTCATATTTTTTTCAAAAATCAATATTATTCAAACCGATATTTATTATCTCTCGATAAGCCTTTAACAGCAGTAATGTCATACGTTTGAAAAGATAGAAGGGTCAAAGATAAACAATAGCTAAACGTTAACTTCTGGAATTTAATCTACACCAAAGAGTCCAAAAAGATTTCCGAAAAGCATCATCACATTGCCGAACATTAGAGTGGTAACTTGTGTTACTCTACTGGTTGTGTATGTTATGTATGCAAGTTTGGTTTCATCTATCTTGGTTGTTAGCTGACATGGGCTTGAAAATAAAAAAAAATAAAAATATTTGTGTTTTCCCCGTCCTATACCACATCACAACTACTTATCCAGTTCTAAATAACATCACAACCATCCACATGCCCATTCAAATACTTTCTTGAACTCAGCAAGTGCCATATTGATTTTCTTCTATGAATGGTGTAATTTTCACCAATCTGTCATACAATGTGGCACACCTCATCCAATAGGGCCTACCACCCTGCATCACTGAACTTGTCCTCATCACTGCATCACTGAATTTGTCCTCTTTTGGAATCAATCTTTAGCCATGAAAAGTCACAAAACACCAAAAAGTACAGGGTGGTGCCAGCAGTGTTCCAAAACATGTACACAACAAACCTCTACCTCAATGCCTTCCCATCCTACAGTTATTTGATACATGGAACTCCAAGTTCCTTAAGCTTACTTCAGATTTCTCACCACTTGTGCCTCTATACCAAAATCCCCTATTTCACCCTTGAATGTATCCATATGACTTGTATTACTCCCCAAAGGGTCCATTTCTCAAATCTTGCAAGCAGCACTTGCTTCCACAGTAAAACACCTCTCCCCTACATGCTCCTGTTGCAAGACGATATTGTGGATGAACTTTCACCAGAAGATTGACAGAACATCTGGGAGGCCAGTGCAAAACTCTTTCTATGTCTATCATAAAGAGTAGGATTGTAAAACCCTCTTCAGATGGTACCTTGTGCTTTTACGCTTACATCAAGTTAAAGCTATCCCATCTAATAGATGCATGCTGGTAAGGTTGCAGCTAGACTGGGACATACAATATAGTGGTGGAATTGCCCTCAGGTTAGGTCATACTGGACACAGGTAGCATAGCTTTCTCAGGCCCTGGACAAGCCAATTCAACTTATTCTGTGGACCTCTCCTTCCTAGGCCCATCAGAGACACTTTAACAGTTATGTAGCACATACATATTTCAAATGTGGAGGACACAATCTAAAAACAGTACAATAGCCCATTTTAGACCAATGACACAAAAAAATCTTATTTATAGCATTATCCTTTATTATTTGGCTTTGTATAGATATTTATAGGTATATTTATACAAGTTTTAGGAATTACTAATCAGTCATCGGAAATCAGGTTTTATCATCATGTTTCTCAAACTTGTGATCAATAGGGAAGTAAAATACACCAGTTGATGCAACTTGGGAGAATATATTTTTAATACATTTAATATACCTTATATGTTATTATAAGAAATTATACTTCATGATACTGAATCATGGGAAACATGTGACTCATACCAGTAAACACAGAAAAAATATGTCATATACAAAGAGGTATCATTTGAGTGTTGAGAAGTGTTCTTGGCACGGATCTCAAAGAAAAGACTTGTTTAATCATGTTCTATAAGAGAGTAATTACTGTTTAGATCGTTTACAGGTTTAATACTTACTATTTTACGTATTGACTAATATACCTGAATATTGTCATTCATTAAAAATTAATTAAATACACACTAGTAATAGTTTGAGTCACTTGGTAGTTGTATCTTTTTATTGTCTTTAGGATAAGTTATGTTATAAGTAGGAACACACTTGCAGATATTATTATTATTATTATTATTATTATTATTATTAATATTATTTTATTTTTATTTCGCCAATTTTATGTAACACCTGATGCAGGGAAAAAGCAATGGGGAGTGAATAACACTGGGGATAATGCAATGATCAGTACAGGAGGTAACCATAATACAATGCAAGAAACCATTTAGTCAAAATAATAAGGAACAAAGTAGGAACAAAGAGCAACTTACTGTCCAAGGGTTGGATAGAATAGGAGTATGGCAGCGCCTCTGTACATCCCAAGTTCAGGAATACGCTGATTAAGGACTCACTCAAGCATACAGCCCAGCCATCTCCTGCTTAAAAAGTGCCAGATTATACGGCAGACAGCATCTCCCATCTAGAAACTAGTTATATATTTAATTTGTTCTTTGAGATTTAATCGTTTTTCTTTACGATTACATTTCATGTGTGTTTCGTTTAGAGAGGAGCTGGGATAGACTTCGCAGTGCAGTGGCACTTTCTAAAGTATGTTTTTAGCATGTGTTTTAGCTCCATTATATATTACGTTACCTTATCAGTTATCTCTGTGTCTAGATGTGTCCTAAGCCAGCAACTTCTATTCTAATCTATATTTAGACAGGTTTACCTAGCATGTTTATACATCAACTTGGCATATTATATATTGTATTAGCAATTTTTAGTGTAACACCTATTCTTGTCTATCAATGCACCACAAAAAAACAAAGGATGCCAAAAAAAAAACAAGAAGAAAAAGCGCTTGGCAGTAATGTCCGATTGCAAAAGAGCACTGCAAGGACAGGATACGCATTTGTTAACCATACAAAAATTATTCGGTGCAACCTGTTACCCAATATCATAATATTAAACCATAACATCTGGTAGGCCAACTTTCTTTCAATACATTCCAACCTGCCGTCTTTTTTTTATTTTTATTTTTTTATTCAATCGGTAGCTTTAGGTGGTAACTATAGCCGTGGGGTGCCTTTTCATTCATCAGCAACATGGATTTTCCTCACTAGATAAAAAATATATATTTTGAGATTTTATATGGCCTTTGAGTAGCAATAAACCCCATTTGCTGAAGTTTCCATTTAATTTTTCAGTTACATATTCACAAGTATATATATTAGTAAATAAAGAAGGGATATTTCCTTTGAAACAAAGACAGGTTTTTAACTTTAATCAGTTAATCACTTTAATCACTTTGCCATCAGAAAAAAACAGACCAATTTAGGGAGCAAAATGGCCATACACTTTATTTATACAACATATATTTGTCCTAGGAGTACATTATGCAATATCAATAATATTTGTAGTCGGGGCAATCTGTCCGTAATGAAAAGGGGTAACATAACATATTATAGCCAATAAATACATACAAATGTACACCAGTCGGCTGTGGTGTGCCGGAACCGAGAAAGCAGTAGGCCTGTAATAAAAGTGGGCCCACCTTAGAGGGTGATATGAATAGAGGGAGTGGTGGGAGGGGTGACTCGCCAGACAATCCACGATAAGTTGGGAGTGGATTGACAGCCCTTTTAAGGGAGAATCAAGCCGCTCCCACAACTACAGGCAAAGCCTTAAAAGTTGTAGTCGGGGCAATCTGGCCGTAATGAAAAGGGGTAACATAACATATTATAACCAATAAATACATACAAATGTACACCAGTCGGTTGTGGTGTGCCGGAACCGAGAAAGCAGTAGGCCTGTAATAAAAGTGGGCAAAAAGAAAAGTACCATACAAAATGTATACACATAACAAAACATTGTTTATTTGGACAAGTCACGAAAAGCTTGTGTTAACTCTTTAACTGGGTTTGGAATGTAAAGAGTATAGGCGGAGGGTTTCCAGTGTCCCATAGCCTTGATGATATGAGTTGGAATGTGGTTGGAGGAAGCTGCAGATGCTGCCCTATAAGGAAGGAGTGTCCTGGAAAAAGGTTTGCATTTAGGCAGAGCCTAGTCAATAGTAAGCGAACTTAAAGCATGAATATAGATGTCGTAGGGATGGAGCCGTGAAGTTCTAATAATGGTCGGTTGGCTTGGTTGTTACGGGAAGGTGATGAAATATTACCCAGGACACCATTGTTTTTAGTAGGGAACAGAGTAATTTTAGGTTAAGGTGGCAAAAAAAAGTGAACCCCAAAATAGATACCACAGCAAACATTACTATTCTGAGACAAAGTGGCTGGGTACTGGTAGGCTAGCTAGATGCCAAGTGGCAAAGAATTATGCTATTGAGAACGTGACAGAGGAGTCCCTACTAATTGCCAAGCGGCATGAGAGGCGCTACCTATGCGTTGGCCCGAGGGGAAATATGAGGCCACCGAAACGTTGTGGCGGGGTGTCGGCCTCTCGGTGATAACGAAAGCATAAGATAGAAGGGGAGTGACATGGGAGGCCCTCTCTATGCAACCATGCGAGGCGGCTAACTATGATTTGGCCCGAGGGATGTATACCTGCGAGTATGAGGATGGGTGTTGGCCTCGCGGGACCACTAGCTTATGGATTAAGACCAGAAACAGAAACCTAGAAACCTAAATCTCAGGAAGCCAGTACCACTCAACCTAGAAAATGTACAGGGTTATGACATCGTACCTGATAAAGTTTGAGTCAGGCTGATGCTAAGCAGAAAGATATGAACGAGAGGGTGGCAGTAGATGATGTGCTACGACCCATGGATAGGACGTGCATGAGTATCTGTGCGTATGGGTATATTGTAGTGAGCCAGATCGTGGGCCCGAATTAAATAAAAGGAACCTACCAGATACTATTGGTGAGCAGGGAGAATATGACAGAGGCAGATGACGGGTTTTGTGTTTGTAAAGCCACCGTCAGTATGGTCCAGTATGCTTAATGTAAATAAACACCAAAACAGCAGGATCTAAGACACAGTGCAAAGTGGAATAAGAAGGTAATAATTATAACACTCAAAGCTCCAGCACAGCCAATGTTTAACGCACAGATATTGAGTATATAAGTTTTAACATTCAGATACATTCACTAGGTACCGTGTTTCTCCGAAAATAAGACCGGGTCTTATATTAATTTTAGTCACACAAAACACACTAGGGCTTATTTTCAGGGTAGGGCTTATTTATTTATGGTACCGGTATGTACATTGAACCCCCCCTTTAATTAATCCACCCCCCTTTAATTAATCCACCCCCTCTAATTAATCCACCCCCCTTTAATAAATCCACCCCCTCTAATTAATCCACCCCCCTTTAATTAATACACCCCCCCTCTTTAATAAATCCACCCCTCTAATTAATCCACCCCCTTTAATTAATCCACACCCCCTCTAATTAATCCACCACCCCTTTAATGAATCCACCCCCCCTTTAATTAATCCACCCCCCTTTAATTAATTCACCCTCCCTCTAATTATTCCACCTCCTCTAATTAATCCACCACCCCTTTAATTAATCCACCACCCCTTTAATTAATCCACCACCCCTTTAATTAATCCACCCTCCCTTTAATTAATCCACCCCCCTTTAATTAATCCACCCCCCCTCTTTAATAAATCCACCCCCTCTAATTAATCCACCCCCTCTAATTAATCCACACACCCCCTCTAATCCACACACCCCCTCTAATTAATCCACACACCCTTCTAATTAATCCACACACCCCATCTAATTAATCCACACACCCCCTCTAATCCACACCCCCTCTAATTAATCCACTCCCCCCTCTAATTAATCCACACCCCCTCTAATTAATCCACCCCCCTCTAATTAACCCACACCCCCTCTAATTAATCCACACCCCCCCTCTAATTAATCCACACCCCCCTCTAATTAATCCACCCCCCTTTAATTAATCCACCCTCCCTTTAATTAATTCACCCCCCCTTTAATTAATTCACCCCCCTTTAATTAATTCATCCCCCCCCCCTTTAATTAATTAAGTCCCAGACATAAAATACCGGTATCTACTCACAGTTCAAAGAGTCCGACCACTGGGTGCCTCACCGCCCGGAATGGATCCTTCCGCTGAAGATCCGTGAAGGCAGACTGACGGCGCTGCGCACGTCGTCATCACGCTGCGCACGTCGTCATCACGCTGCGCGATGCCGCGGCCCGCAACGCTCCTCCCCCTCCTCATAGAAGAAGGAAGTCCCGCCGGGCCGCAAAGGTAAAATGCCTAGGTCTTATTTTCGGGGTAGGGCTTATATTGCAGCCCACCCCGAAAATTCGGCTAGGGCTTATTTTCGGGGTAGGTCCTATTTTCGGGGAAACACGGTATTACCCCTAAGTGGAATTTTTTGACTGTAGTATCATATGTAACCAGCGGGGCGAGAAGTATCCTAAATTAGGTGAAAATTTGTGCCTATTTCGTGCATTTGGCCGTAATTTACCGAAAGGATAGAATGTATGAACAGCTGAAACAGGCGAATGAGTGTATACACTGTATCGTTCGAATACCGAAAAGATATATACAGTAAATTTCCCGAACGGCAGCGTTTGAAAAGATACATGAAGTGAAACATGCAAAGCATATGTGTACTAGAATTAGCCGAACGGTTTTGATCGGTTGCAATACATGACAGAAAACCAAATGCTCGGTATAAACTGACTTACTTACGGGGCCTGACTTACGGTTGAACCCGGAATTTGGAGCCGAGAACGATCTGCGTGGACGCTGCGGCGGGTAGAAGAGCCAGGGAGACACCGGACCAGGAGACCACGAGTAAGACAGGTAAGAAACAATCCAAAATGGTGGTCTGAACCGGAAATTACTCGCCAGACAATCCACGATAAGTTGGGAGTGGATTGACAGCCCTTTTAAGGGGGAATCAAGCCCCTCCCACAACTACAGGCAAAGCCTTAAAATATATAAAAATAGTTGCATTTCGCATTCATGGAATAGACGCAATTCAAACCCACAGATATAGTTGTTACCTAGAGATAAAACAATATAAGGCAGCAAATAATTACTTGTTTACTTTTCAGCACATTTTCTATTAACTAAAACCTGAAACAAAAACAAAGTGCCGCATAGAGAAAAAACAACATAAGGGAGTTAACATAAAAAACTAGTTATGGCGTAAAGAGGAAGTATGGAACTCTAGCAACAAAAGTAATATTGCATCAAATAGTAATTATAACATAAGCACAAATAAAAACAAAGAGCGAAGCATTTGGATAAGCTTTTTCAAATGATTTAACATTTTTGGAGAAGCTTTTAAAATATATATATTTTTTAAAAATATAACAATGTCAACAATTATATCAATATATAAAAAAGATACCAAAAATATTATATTATATTTCTTATATTTTGAAATAATGAATCATTTAAAAAACTATTTGATATCCATTAAGTGAAGATAATAGATTTGAGAGAGAACTTAGTGAATATTAAATATTATACACCTTTCCCCCCACCTCTGCCTCCAGAGTTTGGGGGAACCCAGAGTTGTACATCTCCCGTGTTGCGAGTCCTGTGGCAGACTGGTAGTCGTGGGACTACAGTTTGCCTTAACCTGTTGAGTGGTCGGTATAGAAGAGGACACTGTGGAGACCACTGTTCCTCCTTGAGGAACTTCGAAGGTGCTGTGGAGATATGGCGGAATACTGAACTGTGTTTTTAGACTGCTGGTGGGAACCTCAACCTGGGCCTACACAAAACAGTGGCGGGTCTAGGGAGGGGGGCAACGGGGCAATTGCCCCCCCCCCTAGATTCTCCCCTGCCGGCTAATGCAGGGCTGGCATTGCCCAAGTGCCAGCCCTGCAATGTGCCTGCGAACCGGGGAGATCGGAGATCTCCCTCCCCGGTCCGCAGGCACTGTGCTGACAGCCGGCAGGGGAGGGAGAGAGGACCCAGGAGCTCTGCCAGCAGCTCCTCCGGGTCCTCCTCTCGCGAGATTTGGAGCGTTGCCGCGGTAACCACGGCAACGCTCCAAATCTCACAAGAGTGAACTCTAGCCCTGGAGCGCGGGCTAGAGTTCACTCCTACCACTGGGACCACCAGGGAATTAAATATGTCCCCCCTCCTCCCAGTAAAGGTAAGAAGGGAGGGGGGACATAACATCTATATTTATTTTAATAACATTTTTAAAAAACACACATATAAAAAATATATATACACACACATTGCCCCTGCCCCCCATACACACACATTGCCCCTGCCCCCCATATACACACATTGCCCCTGCCCCCCATATACACACACATTGCCCCTGCCCCCCATATACACACACATTGCCCCTGGCCCCCATATACACACACATTGCCCCTGACCCCCATATACACCCACATTACCCCTGCCCCCCATACACACACATTGCCCCTGCCCCCCATCTACACACACATTGCCCCTGCCCCCATACACACACATTGCCCCTGCCCCCATATACACACACATTGCCCCTGCCCCCCATACACACAAACATTGCCCCTGCCCCCCATACACACAAACATTGCCCCTGCCCCCATATACACACACATTGCCCCTGCCCCCCATATACACACACATTGCCCCTGCCCCCACATATACACACACACACATTGCCCCTGCCCCCATACACACACACATTGCCCCTGCCCCCCATACACACACACATTGCCCCTGCCCCCCATACACACACATTGCCCCCATATACATACTGCCCCCATATACACATACACTGCACCCCATACACACACTGGCCCCCACACACATACACTAACCCCCACACACATACACTGCCCCCATACACATACACTGCTCCCCATACACACACATTGCCCCACATACACGCACATTGCCCCCCATAAACACATTGCCCCCCATAAACACATAGCCCCACACATACACTGCCCCCCATACACACATACACTGCAATACACACACACACTGTAACTGTCACACACACATACTGACCCACACACACACACTGCACCCCTGACATATACTGCCGCCCTCACTTACACACTGCAACCTTCATACACACACTGCTAACACACTGTCCCCCTCACACACACACATTGCACCACTCACACATACCACTGCTCCTCTGCCCTACTACAGCCCCTTTCCTAGAGGACCTCAGGTAAGTTGTCAAACTGTTCTTAAAGGGACACTCCAGGCACCCAGACCACTTCTGCTCATTGGAGTGGTCTGGGTGCCAACTCCCACTACCCTTAACCCTGCAACTGTAATTATTGCAGTTTTTTATAAACTGCAATAATTACCTTGCAGGGTTAACTCCACCTCTAGTGGCTGTCTACTAGACAGCCACTAGAGGTCTCTTCCTGGTCCATAGCACAGGAAACCTGTGCTAGAGCGTCGCTGGATGTCCTCACGCTGTGTGAGGACCTCCAGCGTCGCTCAAATCCCCAAAGGAAAGCATTGAAATTCGTTTTCAATGCTTTTCTATGGGGAGACCTAATGCGCATGCGCGGAATTGCCGCGCATGCGCATTAGGTCTCCTCGCCGGTGGGCCGGATCAGTCTTGCCCACCGGCTGACGGAGGCAGAAGGTGGAGCGGCGGGGGAGGAGCAGGCAGCGACGAGGGACATTGCCGCTGCCTCAGGTAAGTCACTGAAGGGGTTTTCACCCCTTCAGTACCCGGGGATTGGGGGGTGGGAGGGAGAGGGACCCTCCAGTGCCAGGAAAACGAATTGTTTTCCTGGCACTGGAGTTTCCCTTTAAACAGTGTGACTACTTACTCTGGGAGGGGGTCTCGGCACTATTGGCACAATAACCACTACACTGAGCTGTAGTGGTTATTGTGTCTGGATTATTTATTTAAATAATCTACAAGTGCCCCTCCCGAGATCAGGCTCTGGATCCGCCACTGACACAAAAGCTCTCTATTCTTTTTGTTCTTTCCCCTCTTTCTTTGCTGTAATCTTAGCTTTCTTTGTACTACTCCTCTTATGGTCCGCTTTGTTGTAATACTCACTTAGTAACTCTCTAACAAGCTGATGACTGTGATTAATGGTATATCTTTTTTATAGGGAACCTATGCTTTTTCTGTTGCTTACCATTGATTCAGAAAGTGACTACTAATTTACCGTTATTGGCGACTGTTGCTAGTCTAATCGATATTGTTACCATATCCTGCTTATTGAGTGTCAGGGTACCTGTTGTCTCTACCTCAGAGGAGGTGAGATACTTAGACGTTCATCCTCTCAGAGGGCTTGACTCACTCGTTCCTCGCAGTTCTCTCGGCCGTTTACACGCCGGCCGCGAGGGACCCGCTTCCTTTTATGACGCGGCGCTCAGTAGCCGACGTCATGACGACAATCCGTTCCAACCTGTCAATCAAGTCCCGACCATGAATCAGGACTCGTCGGGGGCGTGATTACCTATCTAGAACCAGGGTATAAAGTAGGGCTTTATGCATTTGCTCATTGCCCTGTCGTGGTTCTAGCTTGTCTAGTCACTCAGTGCTCTTGTTATCTATTTGTCTCTTGGTTTTGACCCGGCTTGTTTGTTCTACCCTGCTTACCTCTATTACCCTTTGACTCGGCTTGTCTCTCGCTTATCTGCTCTCTCGTTCCCTCGACCTCGGCTTGTCTCTAGACCATTCTTTGCTTACTCCTTACGTTAGTCCGGCCATTCTAAGGTCCGGTATACGTACCTACCTCCTGTTTGTACTTTGCGTGTTGGATCCCTGTCCCGATCCTGACATTACGACAGGGCCAATGGATCCTGCAGGTACAAACACTCAGGTTGGTTCTTCCGACTCTAGATTTGAGGCCATGGATCATAGAATGCATCAGATGGCTCTAGCGCTGCAGGCTTTATTATCTCGTTCTAATAATCAACCAGAAGATATGCGTACTACATCCATCTCCCCTGTAAGTTCAGGTCTAGAGGTAGCCACAGTAGGTGCTTCTTCCCGTATTACTCCTCCTGTACGTTATGGTGGCTCTCCGGATAAGTGTCGTGGTTTTTTAAACCAGATAGGTATTCATTTCGAATTACAACCCCGCTCCTACCCTACAGATAGGGCGAAGGTTGGATTCATTATCACACTACTCATTGATAAGGCTCTGAGATGGGCCAATCCATTGTGGGAGAATGATAACCCGTTAGTCTATAATTATAATGCCTTTGTCGCTGCTTTTAGAAGAACTTTTGACCCTCCAGGTAGAAAGGTCAATGCAGCTAGATTATTGTTGCGCCTTAGACAAGATAACCGAACCCTTGTGGATTATGCACTAGAGTTCAGGTCCTTGGCGGCAGAAGTTAAGTGGAATGAACAGGCTTATATAGACGTATTTTTAAACGGACTATCAGATGAAATTCTAGACGAGGTTGCTACAAGAGAGCTTCCTGAAAATTTGGAGGATTTAATTTCTTTTATTTCTCATATTGATGAACGTTTAAGAGAGAGGCAGAACACTCGAGATAGAACCCGTAGACTTTCCTTTAAACTAGCTCCCTCATTTCAAAGTCCTGAATCCACAACCTCAGCTTTTCCAGAACCTATGCAGATAGGCAATACTCGCCTCTCAGAAGAAGAGAGACAGTACAGGAGAAGGGAGGGGTTGTGTATGTATTGTGGAGTAAGAGGGCACCTACGCCTAAATTGTCCTAATCGCCCGGGAAACGCTCGCACCTAAGTTTCTCTAGAGGACAGGCCTTGGGTGTTTCTATTTTGTCCTCTATACATAATTATAAAGATCACAGGCTTCTGCTACCTGTTTCTTTAGCTTGGGAGAAGGGAGTACTAAAAACTATGGCGTTGGTAGATTCCGGAGCTGCTGAGAGCTTTATTGACCAAGTTTTTGTTACTAAACACTCTATTCCATCCCAGCTAAGGGATACACCCTTGGCCGTTGAGGCCATAGATGGTAGACCATTATCTGAACCTGTTATTTTTCGTGAGACCATACCTGTTAACTTAACTGTTGGTATCCTACACGAGGAAGGTATATCTCTTATGCTTATTTCGTCTCCTTCTGTTCCTATAGTCCTGGGGTATCCGTGGTTAAAGAAACATAACCCTATTATTGATTGGGAACTAGGGGAGATAGTCTCATGGGGTCAGGGTTGCCAGAGCAGGTGCTTACAGAAAGTCTCAACGGTTTGCGTAGTTAACGCACCGGCTAATTCTACCCAGTCTACAGACGTACAAATACCGCCTCTGTACCTGGATTTAAAGGCAGTCTTTGACAAAAAGAATGCTGACACTTTACCTCCACACAGGCCCTTTGACTGCAAGATCAGACTCCTGCCTGGGACCATGCCTCCGAGGGGTGCGGTATACCCTTTATCCACTAAGGAGAACTTAGTCTTAGAGGAGTATATTCGTGAGAACCTAGACAAAGGATTCATTAGGAGATCCTCCTCCCCTGCCGGGGCTGTTTTTTTTTTTGTGAATAAGAAGGATGGTACGTTAAGGCCTTGCATTGATTATCGAGGCTTGAATAAAATAACGATTAGAAATGCCTACCCGATTCCTTTGATTACTGAGCTCTTTGATCGTCTAAAAGGCTCCAAGATTTTCACCAAGTTAGATCTCAGAGGGGCGTATAACTTGGTGAGAATTCAGCAGGGTGACGAGTGGAAAACAGCGTTCAATACCCGATATGGGCACTATGAGTACACGGTAATGCCTTTTGGGCTCTGCAATGCACCGGCAGTATTTCAGGACCTGATCAATGAAGTTCTTAGGGAATTTCAACAGGATTGCGTTATTGTATATTTGGATGATATACTAATACACTCTAGAGAAATTGAGACCCACCACAGACAAGTCAGAAGGGTGTTGCGCAAACTTCTACAACATGGGTTGTACTGCAAATTGGAGAAATGTAGTTTTGACCAATCTCAGATAAACTTTCTTGGTTACGTGATTTCTGGGGACGGGTTTAAAATGGATCCGGATAAACTCCAGTCTATTTTAGATTGGCCATTACCCAGGGGTCTCAAAGCCATTCAGAGGTTTATTGGATTCTCCAATTATTACAGGCGTTTCATTAAAGGATACTCTTTTATTATTGCCCCTATTACCAATATGACCAGACAGGGGGCTGACACTAAGACTTGGTCTACTGAAGCTCTCGTTGCTTTCAAGACACTCAAGGAACTTTTTGCTTCTGCACCAATTTTAGTTCACCCTGATACGACTTTGCCTTTTCTACTCAAGGTAGACGCCTCAGAGACAGGGGTAGGCGCTATCTTGTCTCAAAGGTTAGGTGTGGATAAACCGTTACATCCATGTGTTTTTTTTTCCAAGAAATTATCTGGGCCTGAAAGCAGATATGACATTGGTGACAGGGAACTACTAGCGGTCATCATGGCTTTAAAGGAGTGGAGACATTTATTGGAAGGGACCTTGCATCCTGTTACTATTTTGACGGATCACAAGAACTTGTCCTATATTGGGGAGGCCAAGCGCTTGTCCGCCAGGCAAGCTCGTTGGTCCTTGTTCCTCACTCATTTCAATTACGTGCTCACTTATAGACCTGGTTCTAAGAACTCTAAAGCCGATGCTTTGTCTCGCCAACATGAACCTTCTACTATATCTGAGGCGGTTTTGTCTTCTATAGTTCCCAAGTGCAATATTATCGCCAACACGAGTCTCAGGATTCATTCTCCGTTGCTGGCCGAGATCATGAAGTTACAGCATCTGGCTCCTAGACAGGGTCCTGGGGCAAGGTATTTCGTTCCTCCTGAACTCCAACTGGAACTGTTACAGTGCTTTCACAACAGTAAGGTGGCTGGGCATCCTGGCATTCGCAAGACGTGTGCCTTGATTTCCAAAGATTTCTGGTGGCCTTCACTACGTAAGGATATTAGGGATTTCGTCGGAGCATGTGAGGTCTGTATGAAGACTAAACAACCTCATACGCTTCCATGTGGGCTTTTGCATCCCTTGGAAATTCCCGAGAGACCGTGGTCCTGTCTGGCTATGGACTTCATTGTCGATTTGCCTGTTTCTAAAAAACAGACTGTTATCCTCACGGTGGTTGACAGGTTTACTAAGATGGCTCATTTCGTGCCCTTACCTAAACTGCCATCTTCTCCCGAATTGGCTGAGATATTCGCGAGAGAGATTTTTCGTTTACATGGGATACCCTCCGAAATTGTTTCTGATAGAGGTTCCCAATTTGTTTCCCGTTTTTGGAAATCCTTCTGTTCTCAACTGGGCATCAAATTGAATTTCTCTTCTGCCTATCATCCCCAGTCTAACGGAGCTGCTGAACGCACCAACCAAAAGATTGAACAATATTTACGTTGTTTTGTTTCCGAACACCAGGACGATTGGGTCGGTCTGATTCCTTGGGCGGAGTTTGCACACAACAATCTCGTTTGTGATTCTACTCGTTCTAGCCCCTTTTTCGTGAATTATGGCTTTCATCCTTCCATTCTTCCCTCGGTTTCTCCTTCCCAAGGGGTACCGTCGGTTGATGTTCATGTTGCCAATTTGAGGAAGTTGTGGGATCAAACTCGACAAATTCTCCTGCATAATTCCGCGTTGTTCAAGAAACACGCTGATAAGCGTAGAAGGGCGGCTCCGGCTTTTGTTCCAGGTGATAGGGTATGGTTGAGTACCAGAAACATTCGCTTGAAGGTTCCTTCTATGAAATTCGCCCCTCGTTACATTGGCCCTTACAGGGTTGTGACTCGAATTAACCCAGTTGCGTATCGTCTGGCCCTTCCATCTGCCTTACGCATTCCTAACTCCTTTCATGTTTCCTTGTTGAAGCCTCTAGTATGTAACAAGTTTTCCTCCGCTGTATCCTCTCCTCGCGCTGTTCAGGTTGAGGGTCAGGAGGAGTATGAGATCAACTCCATCCTCGATTCTCGAATCTCTTGGGGGAGGTTACAATATCTTGTTGGCTGGAAGGGATATGGTCCTGAGGAGAAGACTTGGGTACCTCAGGAGGATGTGCATGCTCCTCGCCTCCGCAGGGCTTTTCACTCTCGTTTTCCATCTCGCCCCGGTTCCTTCCGCCCAGTGGGCGTTTCTGAGAGGGGGGGTACTGTCAGGGTACCTGTTGTCTCTACCTCAGAGGAGGTGAGATACTTAGACGTTCATCCTCTCAGAGGGCTTGACTCACTCGTTCCTCGCAGTTCTCTCGTCCGTTTACACGCCGGCCGCGAGGGACCCGCTTCCTTTTATGACGCGGCGCTCAGTAGCCGACGTCATGACGACAATCCGTTCCGACCTGTCAATCAAGTCCCGACCACGAATCAGGACTCGTCGGGGGCGTGATTACCTATCTAGAACCAGGGTATAAAGTAGGGCTTTATGCATTTGCTCATTGCCCTGTCGTGGTTCTAGCTTGTCTAGTCACTCAGTGCTCTTGTTATCTATTTGTCTCTTTGGTTTTGACCCGGCTTGTTTGTTCTACCCTGCTTACCTCTATTACCCTTTGACTCGGCTTGTCTCTCGCTTATCTGCTCTCTCGTTCCCTCGACCTCGGCTTGTCTCTAGACCATTCTTTGCTTACTCCTTACGTTAGTCCGGCCATTCTAAGGTCCGGTATACGTACCTACCTCCTGTTTGTACTTTGCGTGTTGGATCCCTGTCCCGATCCTGACATTGAGTCACTGACAACTTGTGAGATGTAAAGATGTCCTATGCTTGGAGGTTTTTGATGCTAAATAGGACCTGTTTCTGCTATATACCTTTTGACAAGTACAGCAGTTTTTTATGGTGTTCTTTGACCTTGTACTTTTAAATGATAAAAAAATTAAAAATTTAAATGCTGAACACCTTCTGTAAAGTGTTACAGAATCACTACCCCATATTATCACACCTGTTAATAAATTCCATATTTTAATTACATATGGTCTATAGCTGTTACACTTCCTTGACACTTAGTGTCCTATCAGCTATGCTAAGTTTATCTTCTTTCATCTGTATTTTCAGATATTTCTGTAATGCAATACTCCTACTGAGACCATATTTGTCATGAAAAACTTAGTTAAATGTAACAACGGTTTGCATCCCTTCTGCATTTCACATCTAGTTTCTAACCTCGAAGGCCTTGGATGTGATTTAAAAATAAGAAAGCCATTCATTCATCGATAGCGGAAGGATTGTGGGCTTGTTAGTGCTTGAAACTGCACCACCGATGACATGCACTCCCTTATTAGGGGGTGTCAGACTGACACACAGCAAAAACAAAATAAATAATACCTCTATGTCACAGTACTAGTGATATACACAAATGGCACTTATCTGAATGTACAAACATGTGTGCCTAAAAAGGAAAAGAAAATAAAAAAGTTACGCAATATGCATACTAAAATGACCATAAATAAATATTTCATGATCTAAGTGCAACAGATAAGATATGTATAAAATTACGGATCATTGGGTCAACATAACAAGGATGTTGGGGTTTGTGTGTATAATTGAGCAGGTGCTGCAATTATAAGGGTAAAGAAAATTGTGAAGAAATAGTTAATAGATTCTAAAAATAAAAGATAGATGTACAACTAATATGTATTAATAATATATGTAATGATAATTTTATTCGCATATCTATCTATCTATCTATCTATCCCTACCATTGTCTGTCTGTCTGTCTATCTATCTATTTCTGTCTTTCTGTCTGTCTGTCTGTCTGTCTATCTATTTATCTATCTATCTATCTATCCCTACCATTGTCTGTCTGTCTGTCTATCTATCTATTTCTGTCTTTCTGTCTGTCTGTCTGTCTGTCTATCTATTTATCTATCTATCTATCTATCCCTACCATTCTCTGTTTGTCTGTCTATCTATTTCTGTCTGTCTGTCTGTCTGTCTGTCTGTCTGTCTGTCTGTCTATCTATCTATATCTATTCTAAGTAATTTTCTAGGAGTTTGCTATTTACGCAAGGTATTAATTGCTAGACTTGTACAGCTGGAAATAAAAATGCCTTGTAATCTAAAGTCAAGCAAATCAACCAGTCCAGGATTTACCTAATCATGTCTTATACACTGAATATGACTCCACAGGAAAATCCTGTGTGGATCGGTTCGTTCTTGTGTAAATTCAATTTGAGGAATTTAATTTGATGGAACCAAATGAAAAGACATCTAGTCCATTAACTACAAGATGTAAATCGCAAGCAGACATGTGGAAAAGAAACCTCATGCAATTCAAAAGGCGTGCAAATTACAAATTGTTTGGTTTTTACTAAAGGATGTAAAGAGGGCGGCCGGGAACGTCCGATGTCTATATTTAGGAGATCTCACATTTCTTCCTTCAAAATATGACTTTAGGTTTCCCAGCACCTGTGCCAAGCTTGTTTTGCTCCCTCTGGCTATTTCTGCAGAAGCTGATGGTATGACAATACACCCACAGTGCAAAATTGTTCCTTAGGGCATATTTACTCAGAAGAACTTGTTAGATTTTCACCTCTTTCACCTGAATGTAATTGACAGTTTCTACCTTTTGAAACAGAGGTGGTTAAATGTTGGGAGCTCAATTTTTGATAGACGAGTTAAAGGAAAACTTTAGTGTTAGGAATACAAAGATGAACTGGAGACCGTATCTCCAGAAGGATATTGATACTGTAGATAGAGTTCAGAGAAGGGCTACTAGACTGGTTCATGGATTGCAGGATAAAACTTACCAGGAAAGGTTAAAGGATCTTAACATGTATAGCTGGGAGGAAAGACGAGACAGGGGGATATGATAGAAACATTTAAATACATAAAGGGAATCAACACAGTAAAGGAGGAGACTATATTTAAAAGAAGAAAAACTACCACAACAAAAGGACATCATCTTAAATTAGAGAGCAAAGGTTTAAAAATAATATCAGGAAGTATTACTTTACTGAGAGGGTAGTGGATGCATGGAATAGCCTTCCAGCTGAAGTGGTAGAGGTTAACACAGTAAAGGAGTTTAAGCATGCTATGTATGATAAGGCCAGGGACTAATGAAAGTATTTAGAAAATTGGGCAGACTAGATGGGCCGAATGGTTCTTATCTGCCGTCACATTCTATGTTTCTATGTTTCACTTTTCTTATACCATACACAGGATCTATAAAATCAACTTGTATTACAATAATAGGTAAGTGGGTTAAAATATGTTGTTAATTACTTCTGTAATAGGAATAAACTAATCAAGGAGACTGGGCGTCTTCTGGTCAGTAGCACATTGGTGGTGAGAGGAAATAACTTGTACATACCCTGACCCCTGGACCAAAACCATGTTATTTTCTAACCCTAGGGGATGATGTTACTGTTACTTCCCCTGAACCCTCCACAGCTTTTGGAAATTTATTAAAAATGCAAATTAATTTTTTACATTATTATTTGGGGTGAGCTGCAACAGTATTTTTTGCGGTTCGAGATCTGCAATAATACACCCAATTACTTTTATACCATACCAATTATAAGTGCTTATGTACATTGTGCGATTTTTTTATTTATTTTTTATTCGAATACAGTCCTTAACCAAAAGGTCGTCTATATCGATAGCCATTTTGAAATAATAGGATTTATCAATATTTTTACACAATTTAATTCTCTTTATATGTTCATTTTTATTAATGTAACAACAGCCTTTAGGTACACTCAGTGACAAGTGTAGAATTTGCACAACAATAAATGTAAGTGATGTGTTATAGAGGAAAAAAATATTAGGAATTATTCACTTAAATGTAAGTTGTAGAAAATATAATATAAGACAAGTAGGTGACGGTCATAAATGCCAGTTTTAACATAAATTCTGAAATTTGGCAACAACAAAAAAAACATACCGTAACTCACATTTTATTGACTAATCACCTTGGTTTTTAGCAGTTACTATATATTTTTTTATGTTTGGCCAAAGATTAGACTGCCTTCACATATTCACATGTGTTGGGAATTTCCTAAAAAGAAAAACATATGGCTAGACTGTGTGCAATACTGAGATATTTTTTTTTAGACATAGGAAAAAAAATGTAACTATATGACACAGGCCAAATTCATTCAAAAACTTTTATTTTCAATTTCAGTTTGTATATTTTAAAGGCAATGAGAGTTGAGTTCCCCACTCCAAGATGGTTTTGCAATACGAACTCTTCACTTCAAAGCTGTGCAAATCGGATGCTTCCATTGGGCAACTGTAGAATTTCCAAACCAGTTTTGGAACATTCACAAGAAATGATGCTGTTTTCAGAATTAGATTTCTAAAATAACTGTCATAATGAATAAGCAAAGAAAAAGGTGACAGAGCTCAAACATCACGTGCAAGTATCTTAACAATTTTAACTCCCTTTGCTGAATGTGTCGTGGATCTCAAGGGAAGGTGATGTCAGGTCTTCTCCAACTGCAAATAAAACCTCAAAATACAGAATGCCTAAAAAAGCCTCCACCAGAAAAAAAAAAAACATACCGGTAATGAAAAATCTAAAATACATTTTATTGATACATTGAATAGAAAACTGCAAGGGGCATAATGATAAAAGTAAAATTACTCCACTATAAATTGTTGTATATTATCATCTGAAAATTTAAATTTTTTAACCTATTCACTACCAAGTTATTATAAAACAATAAAAACAATATAGTCCTTGAATACCCGCTTATTCCAGTGCTGGTTTTTAAAGGGAAGTTAAAGGGACATTCTAAGAAGCAAAACAACTTTGGCTTCATGAAGCAGTTTTGGTGTATCGCTCATGCAGTCTTACAGCTCAATTATCTACAATTTATGAGTTGAGTTACTTTTATTTCTGTTTATGGAGCCCTCCTGACCCTCCATCATGAAAATAATGGTTTCATTTTCATTTAGCTCTTACTGCACAGTGTGTTTACTTTAGTGGTTCTAATCTCCTGCACTTTAAAATAAAATTTAATCATATACAGGAGACTGTTGTAGGCTCTAGAGCAATAGATACGATATTCTAAAATAAAGAAAACACTGTACAATAATGGAAAAAATTAGACTCTTTTTTTGAAAATGTGTATAGTCTGTGTGAGTCACTGATAGGGGAGAGGCTAGTAGGGCTGCATAAACAAAGTGATTTAACTCCTAAATGGCAGTGAATTGAACAGTGAGTCTGCAGGGACATGATTTATATACCAAAACCCTCTTACTAAGGGACACTATAGACACCAAAACAAATTTGCTTAATTTGGTGTATAGAAAAAAAACACTTTCTAAAAAAGAACCTAGATATTTTAGGTTCCTGTATTGCACAGTCTGTATAATCTCGAATTTCGGATCTCCTGATTTGTAGGAGCCTCCTGTGTGTGATTAAAATTCAATTTACACAGCAGGAGATAAAAAAAAAAAACCTTCTAAAGCAAGTGAACTCTGATTGAAAATGAAAACAATATTTTTTTCATGCTGGCCTGCCTAAATGGAGAGGATTGACCAGTGAGTTTGCAGGGGCATGATCTATACACAAAAGTTGCTTCATTAAGCAGAAGTTGTTTTGATGCATATAGTATACCGTTAAGCTAAATTTGCCTTTTCAGCATATGTGGTATAAACAACTCCCCAAAAGCCCAAGCCCAACAGTTCTTAGCGAACTAAACTATGTTACATCTAGACATCTTTGCGCCATCATGAGCTTCATCCACAGCGGCAGGTCCAGTTGGTCCCACCGCATCCCCGGGTTAACCGACAACCGTTACCTGACTTGCTCATTGTACCACCACCACGCCAAGCCCCCTCCTCCTTCATATCTAGATACTCATCAAGAGGGAGAAGAGAAAAGATTTTGAGGAATTCCCCCTTCCAAATCCACTCCTTCATCTCAGCCTTGAGGTGACAACCCAGGGGCCCTGCGAAGGAAACGTGAACGTTTTGATGGGCCGCATCCGGAATCCCCCCAACCAGTTCCTACCATTCCTCCCCTAGCACGGACCACGCCCCTGCCGGCACCGTGGGATCCACCACTCCCAATCCACCATACCCTCCTGCCCTGGGGCCCACACCTGATCAAAACTAACATTCCTGCCTGAACCCCATACTCCATGACTCTAGAAAAGACTTCAGACCCTCCAAAAGGCTGAAAGGCCACATCTCTACGTCCGGTGTCCAAGCTCGGGCACGCACAGGGGGCAACTGCCTTGGTGACCTGGAACGAGAAAGAACCATGGGTAGGCCTTGCGTCCTGACCTCCCTACTCCCATGCCGGGACCCCTTTGATCTGTCCCCAGCCCACCTGTCGTCCTGACCCATGAAGACATGTCCGCTGCTTTCAGCCCATCCCCTGGAGCCCCCCGGGTACTCCCAGTAGAGAAAAACTGACCGGCTCCGCCCGCCTCCCGCTGCCCTAACAGGGGACCGTCCCCGCCTAAGCTCCCCAGGCGAGCCCCTGCTCTAACTGTGCCCCCGGTCGCTGCAACCGCAACCTTTCCTGCGACCTGTGCCTGCCGGCTCCCCCCGTGGGTCCAATGTGCCTGTCCTGAGTGCGGCGCTGAAAGCCCACCTGTGCGGGAGAGTCCCCGCCGTGGCCTGTGCAACTAACACTCTGCGCCCGCCCGCTGCCCCGTGCCTGTGCACCCGCTAGTATGGATATGGGGGACGACTCACCGAGTCTGAGATCAGCTGTCGCTCCTCCATGGCCAACCGCACTCCCAGCGCCCTTCCCGACTGCTGCAGAGCCTCCCGTGCCAGTGGAACTCCTGATCGCTTGAGATGTCCTGCATACATAGCCTGTCCTGACAGCCGTAGGTGCCAAACTGGATTCACGGGCCAAACCGGCACCCGCATCCGTACCTTCCTGTTCACGGCCCGAACAGCCCCTCCAGGCCCGGCCCGAACATTCGTCAGCTTTCTGTTGTACCTCTGTGCTCCCATCCCATTCGTTGAAACCGGCATTCACCCTATGTCCCTATTATCTCGGTGTATCCAGAGCAATAGTGGTGGTAATAAGCCCACCCTCTTTCATTTAGGGACACGGTGAGAACCTAGATCTATGGCCTAGAAAAGTCCGCCTCAGTCGGGGGTTGTCGAATGTTGGATATGTGCCATTAATTCAGGGATGTGGAGATACAGTGTTTGGTTTGGGGCTGGGTAAGGGTGCTTTGCAGATTTGAAAGGATGGTAAATGTAAACATTTAATATAATGATTCCTCTGAACTGCCCCAAATTAGTTTTCTGAATCTTAGCAATTATGAAATTTAGTAAACCCCAAAATTATTACCATTATCGTTCATTACACACCACTATTTTACAAACATTGATGGACAATATGAGCATATTACGGTTCAATTTTGTAATCAAAGACAAAGGTCTGCAAATTATATATTATTGTTATCTGACAGACAAGAGACACCTTAAAAATGTATCCAGGAACTTTAATCATATCTAATACAAAAAAACAACATATTCAGTTTCCTTCCTTGTTTGAGTATTATATAATGATAATAGATGAACTTAGCACTTTACAGGCTAAATTACAGCTGGGTGGCACAAAAAGTACAGCATTTATGGAAACTTTAAGAAGGGGGTTATATAAACATTAGTGATGTACCGAACGGTTCGCTGGCGAATAGTTCCTGGGGAACATAGCGTGTTCACGTTCGCCACGGCGGGTGAACACATGCGCGGTTCGATACGCCCCTATTCGTCTTCATTGAGTAAACTTTTACCCTGTACCTCACACTCAGCAGACACATTCCAGCCAATCAGCAGCACACCCTCCCTAGCAGACCCTCCCACCTCCTGGACAGCATCCATTTTAGATTCATTTGGAAGCTGCATGCATTTTTTTTTTTTTTTTATATTATTTATTTATTTTTTATTTATTTTTTAAATTCTTTATTTTTGTAGTGCATGGAGGTATAACAAATGAGCATGTGGTACCCCAACAGCATTCCTCAGGCTTTTCAAGTAACAATTGTAACAATAGGGTATATGTTAATACCCTAGTCTGCGCGGAGCCCTCCATGGGTGAAGATGGATTAATTTTTTGATTTGCGCTCAGGTTTTTTATTTTATTTTTAAGTTCGACGGGTATGCTGGCTTTTTATTTGGCCTTTTTGGGGGGTGAAAAATGAAGATTTTAGAAAAAAGAAGACGTTGAATAATAAGTTGAATTTTACTTTACAGGGTAGTAATTTTATTCCCCCCTCACTATTTTTTAGGGTGAGGGGGGTAGGTAGGGGCTTTTTTATTTGGGTGTGTGACTAGGGGCTTGGGGACTCCTAGTAACCTTTGATGGGGGAGGGGAGGATTTTCATTTAGGGCCCCCACCCGCCGCTCAGGGGTGGGGGCCGGGAGGGAGGACAGTAGGTCCCCCCCTTATTGTAACTTAGGGCCCCCACCCGCCGCGCAGGGGTGGGGGCGGGGGGGAGGACAGTAGGTCCCCCCCCCATTATTCTTTTATAGGGCCCCCACCCGCAGCTCAGGAGCCATGTTACTCTGTATATAGAGGGAGCCATGTTTACACTGTATATAGAGGGAGACATGTTACTCTGTATATAGAGGGGAGCCATGTTACTCTGTATATAGAGAGGAGCCATGTTTACACTGTATATAGAGGGAGCCATGTTACTCTCTATATAGAGAGGAGCCATGTTTACACTGTATATAGAGGGGAGCCATGTTACTCTGTATATAGAGGGAGCCATGTTATTCTGTATATAGAGGGAGACATGTTTACACGGTATATAGAGGGAAGTCATGTTACTCTGTATATAGAGAGGAGCCATGTTTACACTGTATATAGAGGGAGCCACGTTACTCTGTATATAGAGGGAGCCATGTTACTCTGTATATAGAGGGAGCCATGTTACACTGTATATAGAGGGGAGCCATGTTACACTGTATATAGAGGGAGCCATGTTATTCTGTATATAGAGGGAGCCATGTTTACACGGTATATAGAGGGAAGCCATGTTGCTCTGTATATATAGGGAGCCATGTTACTCTGTATATAGAGGCAGTGGCGTACTAAGGGGGAGCGGTCCGCCCCGGTTACCACTCACTAGGGGGGTGCCCGGGGCAAACTTTGCCGCCCTGTGTCTTGTGTAAAGGGACCGGCCCCTTATAAGACTATCTACCCAAGTTTCCCATCCAGCAGCAGCAGGGTCCGCTGTTCTCGCGATCCGTGAGAGCGTTGCCGTGGGTTGCCATAGCAACGCTCTCGCAGCTCGCGAGAACGTTGCCATAGCAACGCTCTCACGGATCGCGAGAACAGAGGACCCTGCTGCTGCTGGATGGAAAACTCGGGTAGATAGTCTTATTAACAAGCATGGAGGATACTGGGCCCCTCTAAACTGCCCAGTGATGCTGTGCCACCGGACCACCAGTCGAGGAGGACGGGAGGGACAGGTAAAAGGGAGAATTTGTTCCTGTAAGTTTATTTGTAATTGTCCTATTTATAGTTAAATCCCTTCTCATAATATTGTAAAGCGCTACGGAATCTGTTGGCGCTATATAAATTGCAATAATAATAATAATAATAATAACTTATTCCACACAACATACACACTGCATCTGCATACACTCTACACACACTGCATACACTGCATACACTCTACATACACTGCATACACTCTACACACACTCTACATACACTCCATACACACTGCATACACACTATACACACACTGCATACACACTATGTACACACTATACACACTGCTTACACACTATACACACACTGCATACACTATACACACACTGCACACACTACATGCACTACACACACTGCATACACACTATACACACACACTATACACACACTGCATACACTATGCACACACTGCACACTCTATACACACACTGCATACAGTTCATACACTATACACACACTGCATACACATACATTTAAAAAAAATTGCTGTTGTTTTTTACATTTCAAAGTTGGGGAGGGGGGTGCCAAATAAAGGATCCGCCCCGGGTGCCAAATGCTCCAGGTACGCCCCTGTATAGAGGGGAGCCATGTTACTCTGTATATAGAGAGGAGCCATGTTTACACTGTATATAGAGGGAGCCATGTTACTCTGTATATAGAGAGGAGCCATGTTTAAACTGTATATAGAGGGGAGCTATGTTACTCTGTATATAGAGGGAGCCATGTTACTCTGTATATAGAGAGGAGCCATGTTTACACGGTATATAGAGGGAAGCCATGTTACTCTGTATATAGAGAGGAGCCATGTTTACACTGTATATAGAGGGAGCCATGTTACTCTGTATATAGAGAGGAGCCATGTTTAAACTGTATATAGAGGGGAGCCATGTTACTCTGTATATAGAGGGAGCCATGTTACTCTGTATATAGAGAGGAGCCATGTTTACACGGTATATAGAGGGAAGCCATGTTACTCTGTATATAGAGGGAGCCATGTTTACACTGTATATAGAGGGGAGCCATGTTACTCTGTATATAGAGGGAGCCATGTTATTCTGTATATAGAGGGAGACATGTTTACACGGTATATAGAGGGAAGTCATGTTACTCTGTATATAGAGAGGAGCCATGTTTACACTGTATATAGAGGGAGCCACGTTACTCTGTATATAGAGGGAGCCATGTTACTCTGTATATAGAGGGAGCCATGTTACACTGTATATAGAGGGGAGCCATGTTACACTGTATATAGAGGGAGCCATGTTATTCTGTATATAGAGGGAGCCATGTTTACACGGTATATAGAGGGAAGCCATGTTGCTCTGTATATATAGGGAGCCATGTTACTCTGTATATAGAGGCAGTGGCGTACTAAGGGGGAGCGGTCCGCCCCGGTTACCACTCACTAGGGGGGTGCCCGGGGCGAACTTTGCCGCCCTGTGTCTTGTGTAAAGGGACCGGCCCCTTATAAGACTATCTACCCGAGTTTCCCATCCAGCAGCAGCAGGGTCCGCTGTTCTCGCGATCCGTGAGAGCGTTGCCGTGGGTTGCCATAGCAACGCTCTCGCAGCTCGCGAGAACAGAGGACCCTGCTGCTGCTGGATGGGAAACTCGGGTAGATAGTCTTATTAACAAGCATGGAGGATGCTGGGCCCCTCTAAACTGCCCAGTGATGCTGTGCCACCGGACCACCAGTCGAGGAGGACGGGAGGGACAGGTAAGTGGCAGAATTTGTTCCTGTAAGTTTATTTGTAATTGTCCTATTTATAGTTAAATCCCTTCTCATAATATTGTAAAGCGCTACGGAATCTGTTGGCGCTATATAAATTGCAATAATAATAATAACTTATTCCACACAACATACACACTGCATCTGCATACACTCTACACACACTCTACACACACTGCATACACTGCATACACTCTACATACACTGCATACACTCTACACACACTCTACATACACTGCATACACACTGCATACACACTATACACACACTGCATACACACTATGTACACACTATACACACTGCTTACACACTATACACACACTGCATACACACTATACACACACTGCATACACTATACACACACTGCACACACTACATACACTACACACACTGCATACACACTATACACACACTGCATACACTATGCACACACTGCACACTCTATACACACACTGCATACAGTTCATACACTATACACACACTGCATACACATACATTTAAAAAAAATTGCTGTTGTTTTTTACATTTCAAAGTTGGGGAGGGGGGTGCCAAATAAAGGATCCGCCCCGGGTGCCAAATGCTCCAGGTACGCCCCTGTATAGAGGGGAGCCATGTTACTCTGTATATAGAGAGGAGCCATGTTTACACTGTATATAGAGGGAGCCATGTTACTCTGTATATAGAGAGGAGCCATGTTTAAACTGTATATAGAGGGGAGCCATGTTACTCTGTATATAGAGGGAGCCATGTTATTCTGTATATAGAGGGAGCCATGTTTACACGGTATATAGAGGGAAGCCATGTTACTCTGTATATAGAGGGAGCCATGTTACTCTGTATATAGAGGGGAGCCATGTTACTCTGTATATAGAGAGGAGCCATGTTTACACTGTATATAGAGGGAGCCATGTTACTCTGTATATAGAGAGGAGCCATGTTTACACTGTATATAGAAGGGAGCCATGTTACTCTGTATATAGAGGGAGCCATGTTATTCTGTATATAGAGGGAGCCATGTTTACACGGTATATAGAGGGAAGCCATGTTACTCTGTATATAGAGAGGAGCCATGTTTACATTGTATATAGAGGGAGCCATGTTACTCTGTATATAGAGGGAGCCATGTTATTCTGTATATAGAGGGAGCCATGTTTACACGGTATATAGAGGGAAGCCATGTTACTCTGTATATAGAGGGAGCCATGTTACTCTGTATATAGAGGGGAGCCATGTTACTCTGTATATAGAGAGTAGCCATGTTTACACTGTATATTTGAGGGAGCCATGTTACTCTGTATATAGAGAGGAGCCATGTTTACACTGTATATAGAGGGGAGCCATGTTACTCTGTATATAGAGAGGAGCCATGTTTACATTGTATATAGAGGGAGCCATGTTACTCTGTATATAGAGGGAGCCATGTTATTCTGTATATAGAGGGAGCCATGTTTACACGGTATATAGAGGGAAGCCATGTTACTCTGTATATAGAGGGAGGCATGTTACTCTGTATATAGAGAGTAGCCATGTTTACACTGTATATTTGAGGGAGCCATGTTACTCTGTATATAGAGAGGAGCCATGTTTACACTGTATATAGAGGGGAGCCATGTTACTCTGTATATAGAGGGAGCCATGTTATTCTGTATATAGAGGGAGTCATGTTTACACGGTATATAAAGGGAAGCCATGTTACTCTGTATATAGAGGGAGCCATGTTATTCTGTATATAGAGGGAGCCATGTTTACACGGTATATAGAGGGAAGTCATGTTACTCTGTATATAGAGAGGAGCCATGTTTACACTGTATATAGAGGGAGCCATGTTTACACGGTATATAGAGGGAGCCATGTTACTCTGTATATAGAGGGAGCCATGTTATTCTGTATATAGAGGGAGCCATGTTTACACGGTATATAGAGGGAAGCCATGTTACTCTGTATATAGAGAGGAGCCATGTTTACATTGTATATAGAGGGGAGCCATGTTACTCTGTATGTAGAGGGGAGCCATGTTACACTGTATATAGAGGGAGCCATGTTACTCTGTATATAGAGGGAGCCATGTTTACTCTGTATATAGAGGGAGCCATGTTACTATCTGAGGTGGTTAACTATGATTGGCCCTGGCATGTTTGTTAGTCTGGCCTGCATGGTTGTCTGGCATGAATAAAAGTAGCATGTTTCAAAAAACATGTGCAAATGGGGAGTTTGCGGTTGTGCAAATGGACTGTTTGTGGTTGTTTGCGGTGCGTTAAACGGGGAGTTTGGTCTGTCACTGTGTACCTGATGTTTTAAAGCACGTTATTCCAAACAATTTAGGAATGTTAGGTGATTTATGCCCTTTATGGATTAAAACCAGGCTCTGCATCAACTATGTAATTTTCCATGGGAGTTTTTGCCATGGATCCCCCCCACAGTCTAGGTGTTAGTCCCCTTGAAACAACTTTTCCATCACTATTGTGGCCATTAAGAGTCCCTGTGGGTTTTAAAAATCGCCTGCCCATTGAAGTCTATGGCGGTTGCATATTTAAAATCCAAAATCGTTTAATAGTTAAAATACAAAGTAGTATGTTACTACTTTGTATTTTAACTATTAAAGGATTTTGGTCACTACACTTGTGTGTTGTGCCAATGACCTTTTTTGTTTTAGTTTTTAATACTGTTTTCATACTTCCTGGCATATTTTATCTCTAATCATAAGCAAACCTAGGTGGGGATCAAACCACCAACGCTGTCATTATTTTATATTTGTGAGTATATTTTAACTATTTTTATCACATACATCACTTGTTTTATTGAGAGCACTATCTGTCACCTTCTCTATTTCTCCCTGGGTTCCTGTCATCGTGAACCAAACGGACACCTCCAATCAATCTTATAAGTGGGGATTATATCACCGCATGCCATATACACTACGCTAGAGCTGGCTAAGGCTCTATAAAATGTGAGCGTCTTTTTTTATTACATAACTAGATTTGACGTACTACACTATTTCCGCCCTTTTGCTTTTGTCTTTCTATATACATCAACAAGAAAATAAAGACAATTACCCTAACCAAAAAAAGTCCTTGCTGTTCTAAAGACTAAAATGTCTACTATCAAGAGACTATTATTTGTGAGGACTATCACATTGACTTATTTCTTGTTTGTTCCAAATATCTATTTATTTCTTAATATATTGTATATTGGTGCAGTCCTTTTTTATCTTTTTATTTTGGCACCAAATGGTCTCAAACTATTTGTTTTTAATCTGGACTGGGGCCTTTATACTTTAATGTTATAACTTTATGAAACCTGGAAAATTCACTGCTCAGCAATTTGAAGTTAGCTTTAAAAAAAATGCAACAGTGGTTATAGTACCAGGAGTCCTCCTGATTCCACCCCACTGTTAAGGCTCACACTGTTTTCAAATAGTTTGACACTTACCTGGGTCCCTTGTTGTTTATGGTTCAGCTACTCATCATGGATATTGCTAAAGCTGGACTTTCTAATTAAGCATTAGCAATATCAATTTTGTCTGTCTTTGGAATTAATTTGCTGATGTCAGCAGACTCTCTTCAGCAAATGAATTGAGTCCAACACTGGACAAACTGATATTGCAGAAGTGGTTTAGGAACTACTGCTCCAAGGTTATCTGTGAAATTGGGACAAACTGAATGACCTAGCTAATGACAAAGCTTTTAAAATGGTTTGATTTGGATAAGATAGTACCAGGGGAATCCTTTCACTATATCCTCCACAGTGTGCTTGTTATGGTGCTTGGAGCAACCTTTTAAGTATTGCACCAAACTCAGTCCACCTGCTTAATACAAATTAAAGAAACACCATAGTCACCAGAACAACTACAGCTCATTGTATTTGTTCTGGTGAGAAGATTCATTCCCTTCAGGCTTTTTGCTGTAAACACTGCCTTTTCAAAGAAAATGCAGTGTTTACATTACAGCCTAGTAATAACTCCACATGCCATTCCTCAAATGGTTACTAGAGGTGCTTCCTGGGGCAATGCTGCCTACTGTGCAGCACTGACATTCAGTGTCTCCACCCTCGGCGTGCAGACACTGAACTTTCCGCATATAGATACATTGCTTCAGTTCATCTCTATGAGGAGATGCTGATTGGCCAGGGCTGTGTTTGGCTTGTGCTGGCTCTGCCTCTGATCTGTCTCCTTGACAGTCTCAGCCAATCCTAAGGGAAGCATCATGATTGTCTCAGACCACCACTTGTGATGATGTCAGCAGACAGAGGTAGTTCAGAGGCAGAGCCAGCAGGTACAGACTTGAATACAAGTACAGTTTTACTATATTTAGGGAGGCAAGGGGGCCAAGGGTCTAGATGGTGGTTTTAACACAATAGGATGAGGAATACATGTTTTTGTTCCTGACCCTATAGTGTTCCTTTAAAATTAATATAGGAAATACACAGTGTAAGGTAAACAATCAACCCATGTGTGGGTAGAAAATGCAGCAGATCGGAATGGATTCAGGGCTCCCCGCATTTTCATAGTCTATACAGAGAGGGGAAAAAAGTATTTGATCCCATGCTGGCTTTGAATGTTTATCCACTCACAAACAAATGATCAGTCTATAATGTTAATGGTAGGTGTATTTTAACAGTGAGAGAGAATAACAAAAATAAAAAAAATCAAGAAAAACTCATGTCAAAAAAGTTATAAATTGATTTGCATGTCAATGAGTGAAATAGGTATTTTATCCCCTATCAATCAGCAAGATTTCTGGCTCCCAAGTGTCTTTTATACAGGTAAATAGCTGAGATTAGGAGCATTCTGTATAAAAGATACCTGTCCACAGAAACAATCAATCAATCAGATTCCAAACTCTCCACCATGGCCAAGACCAAAGAGCTGTCCAAGGATGTCAGGGACAAGATTGTAGACCTACACAAGGCTGGAATGGGCTACAAGACCATCGTCAAGCTAAGGTGAGAAGGTGACAACAGTTGGTGCGATTATTCGCAAATGGAGGAAACACAAAATAACTGTCAGTCTCCCTCGGTCTGGAGACTGCATGCAAGATCTCACCTCGTGGAGTTTCAATGATCATGAGAACAGTGAGGAATCAGCCCAGAACTACACAGGAGGATCTTGTTAATGAGCTCAAGGCAGCTGGGACCATAGTCATCAAGAACACACTAAACACACTAAACTGTGAAGGACTGAAATCCTGCAGTGCCTGCCAGGTCCCCCTGCTCAAAAAATTATTCAGAGGAGAACTGGGTTAAAATATTGTGGCCAGATGAGACCAAAATTGAGTTTTTTGGCATCAACTCAACTCGCCGTGTTTGGAGGAGGAGGAATGCTGCCTATGACCCCAAGAACACCATCGCCACTGTCAAACATCGAACCTCCTTCACTCAGCCAGGGCATTAAAAATGGGTTGTGGATGGGTTTTCTAGCATGACAATGACCCAAAACACACAGCCAAGGCAACAAAGAAGTTGCTCAAGAAGAAGCACATTAAGGTCCTGGAGTGGCTTAGTCAGTCTCCAGACCTTAATCCCACAGAAAATCTGTGGAGGGGGCTGAAGGTTCAATTTGCCAAATGTCAACCTCAAAACCTTAATGACTTAGAGAGGATCTGCAAAGACGAGTGGGACAAAATACCTCCTGAGATGTGTGCAAACCTGGTGGCCAACTACAAGAAATGTCTGACCTCTGTGATTGCCAACAAGGGTTTTGCCACCAAGTAATAAGTCGAAGGGGTCAAATACAATGTATAATTTTTTTGACATGCATTTTTGTGGATTTTTTTTTATTATTATTCTGTCTCTCACTTAAAATACACCTACCATTAAAATTATACACTGATCATGTCTTTGTCAGTGGGAAACCATTCAAAATCAGCAGGGGATCGAATACTTTTTGTCCTCACTGTAAATGGCATAGTGTATGTAAAACAGTGGTGGGATTTTCTTTCAAGTAGAGTTTTACTGGGGTGATTAAATCAGAAAAAAAAAATGATTGAAGACATTACTGACTTTCTGTTTGACACAACTGTTTGCGTAAGACCTGTAATTTTAATACCCATAATGCAAATGTTTACACATCTGTTGTCTCCATATATCACTGTTCCAAGTCTATTCTAGTTTTCTTAATTAACTTGTCTCACATATTCACAAATAATATTTTGCCACAGATAAAGTAAGGGTTTTAGATACCAAAAAACTAACATTATTACTTGCATTGTATTACACAGCGTAACATTTAGATCATTTTGTTCCTTATGTAATGCAATAAGGAAGATGAATGTATATTCTGGGGTTTCCCGTAAAGATAATTTAGCTGCTATATAAATAAAAATGTTTCCTGGTAATGGTTCTAGATAATATGTCAAATAACCATATAATAGAATCTAGTGAAACATTGTAAGCAAAGTATCCTTGCAACCAATATAAATGTTCAAAGCCAATTCCACAAAACCCACACACCTTTTCCCTTGGCGACAACTAGCCATGGGCGTGGCTCTAGGGCAACAGTTAAACTGTATGGAATTTCACACAGGCCAGTGTAATTCTGAAAACAAAAGCAACAACCACAATAAGTGACATATTTAGCCCCTTAATCCCTTAAGGACCGGACTTTTTTTGCGATGTTGTACATTTGCGACCAGGCATCTTTTTACACTTTTGTGGTGTTTGTGTTTAGCTGTAATTTTCCGCTCTCTCATTTACTGTTCCCATACAAATTATATATTGTTTTTTTCAGGACAAAAGGGGCTTTCTTTACATACCATTATTTATATAATCTCATGTAATTAAATTTTAAAAAAATGAAAAAATATGATGAAAAATTGAAAAAAAATACATGTTTTTTGACTTTTATGTGAAAAATCTTTTACTCATCTACAAAAGCGAATGAAAAAAACTGCTAAATAGATTCAAAATTTTGTCCTGAGTTTAAAAATACCCAGTGTTTACATGCTTTTTGCTATTTTTTTGCATGTTATAGGGCTATAAGTACAAGTAGGATATTGCGGTTTCAAAAAATACATTTTTAAAATGTATCAATAGTGACATTGTAACACTATTATCTGTCATAAATCTCTGAATAACACCCCACATGTACATATTTTTTTTAAAGTAGACAACCAGGGTATTCAATATGGGGTATGTCCAGACTTTTTTAGTAGCCAGTTAGTCGCAAACACTGGCCAAAGTTAGCGTTCATATTTGTTTGTGTGTGAAAAAAGTAAAAAACTAAATTGAACGCTTATTTTGCCCAGTGTTTGTGACTAAGTGGTTACTAAAAAAGACTGGACATACCCCATTTGCAATACCTTGGGTTGTCTTCTTTTGCAAATGGTATGCCATCATGGGGGTAATTCTCATTCCTGGGCTACCATACGCTCTCAAAGGCACGTAACCATCCTGGCCATTTTCAATGTAAAAATATTTGACCCATATATTTGACCCTGTAACTTTCAAAAACGCTATAAAACCTGTACATGGGGGGTACTGTTATACTCAGGAGACTTTGCTGAACACAAATATTAGTGTTTCAAAACTGGAAAATGTATCACAACAATTATATCGTCAGTAAAAGTGCTGTTTGTGTGTGAAAAATGCAAAAAAAAGTCACTTTCACTGACAATATCATCGCTGTGATATGTTTTACTGTTTTGAATCACTGATATTTGTGTTCAGTGAAGTCTCCCGAGTAAAACAGTACCCCCCATGTACAGGTTTTAGGGTGTCGTAGAACGTTACAGGGTAAAATACAGTGATAGCAAATTAAATTCTCTGGACTTTCGGCCTGGGTTGGCAGGCAGGTCCCTTAAATTGCAATCAATAAAATAACTTCATTATGTAAAAATATTACATAAATACGCATGTAGAATTTAAATATATATGCATATTTATATATTTGAAGTCTACGTGTATATTTATATAATTATTTATGTAATTTTTTTATATGGACATATGAATAGTTCGTATTCTTTTTATTTATTTATATATACATAGATATATATACAATTTCATTCTAAGTGTATTTTGATATAAATATAGATATATTAATATCAAAATACAGTTAGAATAAAATTTCGTATAGATATATAATTTTTTTAAATTTTTTATTATTATTTTTAATTTTTTTTATTTAATTTAATTTACTTATTATTTGTATTTTATAATAATATATATATACAATATATATAGTTATTATATATATTATATATATATATACGTGTGTAATTTAATTATAAGTGTATTTTTATATTAATATATGTACATATTAATCTAAAAATACACTTAGCATGACATTATATATATGATATATAGACATATATTATATAGGTATAATATATGTCTATATATCATATATATATACACATATATAATAATATTTTTTTTTTATTAACTTTAACTTTAATTTTTTTTAATGATTTTACAGCAGCAGGGAGACTGCCTGTCAGCACAGGCAGTCCCCCTGCAGGCAGAGACTAGGACACCTATTGTGACCATGTGGTCGCCCTGTTGGGCGATCACATGGCCACAGGGGTCCTAATTCGCCATGGGGAGACTGTCTGGGCTGCAGGCAGTCTCCCCACAACGGGAGCACCGCCGATCGCCGCCGGGGGAATGACGGCGATCGGGTAAGTACATTTTAAATTTAGGACGGTTCAGGACCGTCGTCGGTCGGCAATGGGAAAATGCCGATGACGGTCCTGAACCGTCCCGCGTCCTTAAGGGGTTAAGGACGCAGCTTCAAAAACTGGACCTAAACTGAAACTGAATACAAGCCATTTTTGCATTTTTTGCTGTTTGTGTCCAAACGCAATTGCATCTCTGTCATTTCTTGCACCAACACATATTATATACTGTTTTTTAGAGGGCAAAAAATGGCTTTAATTTGATGTGAAATATACATAGATACATTCTCATTAATTATAAAATGAATGCCAAAACATTGGGGGAAAAAAACACAAAAAAAAAATTTCTTTCACAGTTTTGGCAAGAATAGCCTGTGCATAATATGTCCAGCTTAGAAAATGTAATTCAAAATAATTCATTTATGTGTCTTGATTTAGAGAGTACATAATAATTTATGAATATGATTTCAGCTTATTTTGAAAGTTACAGGTCACAAAAAAAGTTGGTAAGTTTGTCTTGTAGGTTTAGTAGCCATCACAGAAAAAAAAATTGCCACAAAAAGTATATATTTATATAAAGTATACATCACAGGCTATTTACCCAAGGTTATTTTGACACTTTTTACATAGTCATTTAATCACCAATCTCTGCTAAATGTTGCCTATTTTGGCAAATACACATATTACAAGGTTTTTGTAATATATATTTCGTAAAGCTGCTGTGTGCTATTCCTGTACAGAAACCCATATTATGTCCAGCTACATCTGCTGAGTATAACGATACCCCCATTGTATGCCTTTGGCACTATTCTGTAAAGCAACAATGCCATATAAGAGATAAGGCTATTTCAGTTTCTATAGTTAGAATTTTCGTAGATGGATTTGACAGGCCCATGTCTCATTTGGGGGTATTTATATCCTTAACTTGTCATCATTTTTCACCAATTTATGTTAATGTTTGTGCTGAGGGGGAAAATAATTTTTACATACATGTAGTATTTCTTACACTTGAAATGCACCACTGTCATAAAATCCCCATAATTATGCTCAGTTACATCTTCTGAGTAAAACAATATGCCCAATGTATGACCCATACACTATTTCACAGTGCTGGAAAAGAGACATGACAAGTTCAGGTTTTAAGTGTGAATTTTCATGGACGGTTTTGATGTGTCCGTGTCCCAATTTGGAGCACTTGAGCAGGTTACATATTACAGCTACACAATAAAGCATACCATTTCTTAAAGAACATATCCCAGGGTATTTCAAAAGGCATATTTTGAACCTTAACGTGGGATTATCTTTCCACTAGCTTGTACCAAGTGTGGTGGTTATAAGCATTTTTTTCTGCCTTTTTGACACACAAAGCGAGTTTGCACAGTATATTTTGCAAACCTTATGTGTGCTACGACTGTATAATACTTCATATGTTGCTCAGCTATGTCGTCCGAGTGCAACAATATCCTCATATGTACCTTTGCCAGGCCTGTGGATGTTGAAGGGGCACATTTGAGACGCAGCCCTTCAGTTTTTTTCTAACTTTGAAGTTTTACGCTGTGCCCATGTTTCATTTCAGAGTAGTTTAGCTGGTTGATTATTCAAACTTCCCCACAAACACATACTATTTAGTAAAGAATACACCCAGGGTTATTCAAAAGGCATATATTGAACCCTAGCGTTGGATCATTTTTTTGCTAGTTTGTTCCAGGTGTAGTGGTAATAAGCATTTTTGAATGCATTTTTTTTTACTTTTTTAAACTTTTTAAAACATGTTTTTAAACTTTTTTGTTTACTTATTAATTTTTTCTACTTTTTAAAACGTTCTTTCTTTTATTACACTTTTAAAATGTTTTAACTTTTTTTACCGTTAACCCCTAACTAGCAGTAAGCAGCACACAGTAAACTAACAGTAAATTGCCCAATTTCCCATAACTCCCACCCACCCCAGCTAACAAAATATATCATTTTAAAATATTTAAATTCATTTATGAAATAAATTGAACACCTGAGGGTTAATAAAAAAAATCAGATCACAGTACAATACTGTGATCTGTATTTTGATCACTGTAGGCAGTGATCAACTGGCAGGGAAGGGGTTCATTTTATTAAAGCAGGGGAAAGAGGGGTGGGATTTAACTTAAACTTTATTCATTTACACAGGGAGAAGATCAGCAGCACTGATCCGTCTCTCTGCACTTCACACAGAATGTGGAAGAGCAGGGAGGCGAATCAGAACCAGGGCCGGACTGGGAATTAAAAGCAGCCCTGGAAAAAAATATTTACCAGCCCCATAATGCGTCGCGCCAGCATAGTGTGCAAATACAGCGTTAGAAAAGATAATTTAAGTTTAAAAATTATAACTCCAACGTGAAAAAAGCACATATAGGCTTAAAAAAAAACAAGAGTGCAGATTTATTTTAAGCAGACGTGCCTTTGCATATAACCAATGTTTCAGTCCAACTACCTTGACATATTAAGAAAAGCTTGGTAATGGGACTGAAATGGTGAATGTATGTAAGGCACAACTGTAAAAAATGACGGTATCTTGTTTATTTTGAAGTCCTGTGGGTGCGCTCTTCACTTTAAATATGTTATTGTGCTGGAGTATGCACCTAGCAACAAGACTGGGCCAATATCTGCTCATTACATATGGTACATATCAATTACATTTCTCTGTGTATTACGTATATATATATGTACATTAATATATGTGTAAATATAATAGGCATAAATATATATATATAACTAATACACACATAAATATACATGATATATATACACACACACACACCAGTGGCGGATCCAGAGCCTGATCTCGGGAGGGGCACTTATAGATTTAAAGAAATAATCCATGCACAATAACCACTACTGCTCTGTGTAGTGGTTATGGTGCCAGGAGTGCCGGGACCCGCTCCCAGAGTAAGTAGTCAAACCGTTTAAGAACAGTTTGACAACTTACCTGGGGTCTGCTGGGATATGGGGCTGTAGTAGGGTATAGGAGCAGTGGTGCAATGTGTGAGGGGTGTAGTTTGTGTGAAAGGTTTGGTGTGTGGGGCTGTGTGTGGGGGGGGGCAATGTGTGTGGGGGGTCTGGGTGTGTGTATGGGGCTAGAGGTCGCAGTGGTGAGAGTGAACTCTAGCCCGTAGCTCCAGCGCTAGAGTTCACTCTCGCGAGAGCTGGAGCGTTACCACTGTAACCGCGGCAACGTTCTGTACTCGCGCAAGAAGGACCCGGAGGAGCTGCAGGCTGAGCTCCCGGGTCCTCTCTTCCTCCCTCCCCTGCTGGCTGCCTGCATGGTGCATCCAGAACAGGGAGGGATATCTCTGATCTCCCCTCCGGTTTGTGAAATCACATGGTGCTTGGACAGTGCCAGCCTTGCATTGGCCAGCAGGGGGAGCATCTGGGGGGGAAAGGGCAATTGCCCGTTGCCCCCCCCCCCCCCCCTGGATCCACCAGTCATATATATATATATATATATATATATATTTCTTTCTCCCCCTCACTGCTCGTCTGTGTCCATGTCACCCCTCTCCTTCCCAGTCACTCTCTTCCCCCTCTGCCTCTTTCTCCCCCTCCCCTTGTGTATCTCTCTTCCCCTCTGTCTCTTTTTCCCCCTTATCCCTGTCTCTCTCTCTCTCTCTCCCTCTCTACTATTTCTCTATCCCCCTCTTTCTCCCCTTGTGTCTCACTCTCCCTCCCCCTCTGTCTCTCTCTATTCTCCCACTGTCTCTTTCTTCCCTATCTCTGTTTTATTTTTCCCCCTCCCCTTGTGTCTCTATATTCCCCCCTTGTGTCTCTATATCCCCCCCTTTTGTGTCTCTATATTATCCCCCCTTTTGTGTCTCTATATTCCCCCCCTTTTGTGTCTCTATAGTCCCCCCTTTTGTGTCTCTATATTATCCCCCCTTTTGTGTCTCTATATTATCCCCCCTTTTTTGTCTCTATATTATCCCCCCTTTTGTGTCTCTATATTATCCCCCCCTTTGTCTCTATATTATCCCCCCTTTTGTGTCTCTATAGTATCCCCCCTTTTTTGTCTCTATATTATCCCCCCTTTTTGTCTCTATATTATCCCCCCTTTTTTGTCTCTATATTATCCCCCCTTTTTTGTCTCTATATTATCCCCCCCTTTTTTGTCTCTATATTATCCCCCCCTTTTTTGTCTCTATATTATCCCCCCGCCTTTTGTCTCTATATTATCCCTCCTCCCATCCCCTCCTCTCCTCCATTTACCTGAGAGGAGTCAGAGGGGGCCGGCCGCTTTCCACGCTGGTGCCGCCGGGCGGGTGGCAGCCTCACCGGTCCGGCAGCACTTCTAATGCTGAGGACGGAAGGAGGAGGAGGGAGGAGCATGTCTCTGTACCATGCTCCCTCGCGGTTCCTGTGCTGTGAATTGTGGGAACCGCGAGGGAGCATGGTACAGAGACATGCTTCTCCCTCCTCCTCCTTCCGTCCTCAGCATTAGAAGTGCCGCCGGACCGGTGAGGCTGCCACCCGGCCCGGCGGCACCAGCGTGGAAAGCGGCCGGCCCCCTCTGAGTGTGCCACCGGACCGGCCACCCGGTGGCACATACCTCTGCAGCCCCCAGGTGCCGCGGCCCACCGGGAAATTTCCCGGTATCCCGGTGGGCCAGTCCGGCCCTGATCAGAAGTCCCTGCAGCACATGTGCTCGCTCTGACAGTCTGACAGCGATTCTGGCGATCTGGGCTTAATTTTAGCGCATGACAGACTGGGTCCGTCAGCCGGCGTTTAGTGCTTCCCCAGCATGACGGACCCGGTCCATCATCGGGCGTTAAGGGGTTAAAGGAATGGCAAACTTATTACATTTTTGCCTGTTCTCGGTGTTCTCATATGTTTTGTTTGTTTTTGCTTCAATGCATTTGTTAGTATATTCCTGCATTAAAATGGTAATCCACGTGTAGACCCTTCTGGATCTCAGGTGCACTTCACTGACGAGGACCAAACAAGGCACAAATAATTGTCTACGTTAGCTGCATCTCTTGTGCAGAGGAGGATTTCTGGCATTTTGGATTTGGACCACCATTTTGGATTAAATTAGGTTACTACGCACCATGTAAAACTTTTTTTGTCAAATATATATTTTATTTTATAAGAGAAAGAAATAATAAACAAATAATTCTTAAAAAAATGTGCACACTTACATAATTTTCATTTTTACATTTGTCTGCAAAGCAATATATAGCGAAAATTGATGTGTTATGGCATGTTTATGTGCTAGCTATGCATCTCTTGCTTCCAGGGCCGGATTAACATAGGGGCTGATGGAGCTGCAGCTCCAGGCCCAGGCCCATGGAATAGGCCCATTGATTTAAAAAAAAAAAAAAAAAAAACATTTTTTTTTTTTACATTTTTTTTTTTTTACATTTTTTTTTTTTTTACATTTTTTTTTTCACTCACTACTCTTAGAGATTCCACCTGGCTTTTATTTTATTGGCACAGCCAGTATTTGAGGCTGCCTGGCTGGTGCCAATATTGCAGTGATACTGGCAATACAAATGCTGGTATTTTTCTCAGTATAAACAAGAGATTACTATGCAATACCAGCACTGGCCAGTAGGGGTCGCTGTGTGTGGAGACAGGGAGGGATAGTGCAGCTCTACTCACTGATCCACAAGGGAGCAGCTGCAGAGAGTCCAGACAGCAACTCCCACCCTGCAGAGACGCCCTACAGCTCAGGGAAGTGAGGGATGGGGGGAAAGGCTGCAAGGAGACATACTATATTTATACATACTATATTGCATGTGGTTTTTTTTCTATTTTCTATTTATATATGAACCAAACCCCAAAAAGAAGAATTATGGGGTAAGTGTCCTTTTACAATTAATTATTAGAGCTGCACTTCGCACTTTAGAGAGTTTGGTGTGCGGGGACATATTACCTGAACACTGAAGTATTTTTTTACATTTTTGTTGTGCCTAATTGCTCTCTACGAAGCTTCACCAGACAGCCACCAATCAGGAGGGACACTGTGAGACATTATGGCAGACACTGAGACATTGGGAGACATTATAACACAGACACATGGGGACACAGTGTCCCTGGTGTCTCAATGCCCCCTAGTCTCCCAGTGACCCCTAGTCTCCCAGTGCCCCCAGTCTGCCAGTGTCTCACTGTCCCCATGTCTCCTAGTGCTTCCATGTCTCCCAGTGCCTCAAGTGTCTCAATGTCTCCAAGCTAGTGTCCCTAGTGTCTGTGTCCCCATGTCTCCCAGTGCCCCCATGTCTCAATGTACCCAGCCAGTGTCTCTAGTGTTTGTGCCCCTGGTGTCTGTGTCCCCATGTTTTCAAGTGTCCCCTATTTTCCCAGTGTCCCCATGTGTCCCAACCAGTGTCCCCTAGTCTCGCAGTGTCTCCGTGTCCCTAGGTCTCCCCGTCTTCCTAATGACATGGGAACCCTGGGATACATGGGGACATAGACACATGGGAATACTGGAGGACACAGGGAGACATGGGGCATTGAGACACTGTGATACATAGGGTCAATGGGAGACCTGGGGATGATGTAGAATTATTAAAAACCTATATTAAAACATGTATTGAATTGTTGTACTAACTCCATTTTAACTTCATGTCATGACAGATTCTCCATTTTAACTACATTATATGACAGAATTTCCTAACAGCATTTAGTATAATGAATAGAGACTGTATTTTCTAGAAAGATATGACTAACACCGGAATTATTGAAGCTCCTGTAACATGCAACAAAGTATAGTCAAGGCCATGGGAAAGCCGGCCTAATGAAATGTCTTATTCATAAAAAGAACACTGAATCTGACCACGAGTCTGACATCACTAACTACCCAAAAACGGTGCCAAGTACTCAAAATGGCTAGCTGCCAGATTCCCCCTCCCATCGAGTAAAGCCTCGTGCTAAAGAGCAATGGCGACTGAATCCTGGTCAGAAATTACGACATCCCATGATGGGAGGATGCCCCACTAGTCACTCAAATCCCTGAGCCAATTACTAATACAGATGGGAGGGCATTTAACCTACCACTTGACACTTAATCCAATTAATGATGTTTATTTACTGATATCTTGATATTCAATGATGATGTAATTTTGCTCTTATAAGGGCTTGCAAGCCTGTTTTTTAGCAGATGCCATTAAATTTTCTCGAAGTGCTTTTAACCTGAACTCCATGTGTCAGTGTGAATTTGCTTCTGCGTATACGCAATTTAATCATCTCAGATTTGGACAGGAACAGATAGTCATTCAAACATATTTGTTTATTTCTAAATTAATCTACATCAGGGACACGACACTAGGGGACACTGGGAGACATGGGGCACTGAGACACTGATACATAGGAAAACTGAGACCTGGAGTAATTGACACATGGGGGCACTGAGTCATGAGGGCACTGGGAGACATGGGGGCACTGGGAGGAATCCATCTATACAGCAGAATCAACCTAAGTAGTTTTTTGGTGATTTTACAGCATTTTCTCTTATGTCACTGCTTGTGATTTACATCATGTGATGTCATCTATACATATTTAATTATGCAAATTAGTAAGGCCGGTATGTTTTCCAAGAAAGGTGGCAACCCTAACTACTTTTCACATACTCTTACTTAAGTATGGAAACTTAAGAGGGATGTATGGGAACAAAACTTGTGTGGACTGGCTGACAAGGAATATAGTTAAAGGGACACTATAGTCACCAGAACAACAACAGCTTATTGAATTTGTTCCTGTGAGTAGAATCATTACCTTCAGGCTTTTTTGCTGTAAACACTGTATTTTCAGAGAAAATGCAGTCTTTACATTACAGCCTAGTGATACCTTCACTGGCCACTCCTCAGATGGCTGTTAGAGATCCTTCCTGGGTCATGGCTGCTTAAAATGCATCCAAACATTCAGTGTCTCCTCCCTCTGCATGCAGACACTGAACTTTCCTCATAGAGATTCATTGATTCAATTCATCTCTATGAGGAAATGCTGATTGACCAGGGCTGTGTTTGAATCATGCTGGCTCTGCCCCTGATCTGCCTCTTTGTCAGTCTCAGCCAATCCTATGGGGAAGCAATGTGATTGGATCAGGCTACCACTTCTAATGATGTCAGCAGACTGCTTGTTTTTAACACGTTTAACAGCATGCAGAGTTACAGCTTCAGGCTTGAATACAGTAAGATTTTTACTATATTTATGGAGGCATGAGGGGCCCAGGGGGGCTAGTTGGTGTTAACACTATAGGGTCAGGAATTCATGTTTGTGTTCCTGACCCTATAGTGATCCTTTAAGGTAATGCTGACTTTGGTCTCTCTAACACTGTGGCATGTTCCCTTCTTCTGTGTTCTTCTACACTCACTACATACAGCTTTTCTCTGACTATATACCAGGAGTCTGCTAGTAAGAAGGTAAGGAGACAAGTGGACCAGCGAGTGCTAGGGGACAGTCCTTAGAAAGCATTGAGCGAGCGCATCATTAGATGCATTTATACGAAGCTCAGGGTGCTGTCTGCATATATGCATTCATGCCAGACTGGCCTTCTAATTCTTTGGGCAGACATGTCCTCTTTTTGGGCATGTTCGCCCCTTTTGGCAAATTACGTGATTTGCGTCAGTGGCACACCCTTTTACTCCGCCCATTGACTTCCTGCTTGACTGGACACTGCTGTTAGGGGTTATGGATTTACTTGAAAGATGAAAACATAAATTAGAGAGAGATTAGCATAGGGTATGTGTTTTCTTATATCTGCTGTTTTCTTTCTCTCCAGCACCATCTCCATCAGATACATGACGCTTGGGAGTGTTTTACTGTTTTTGGTTGATATGATTCTGTAATTAGGCCCGTCATAATTGTCAGCACCAGGCCCACTGGGCTCTTAATCTGGCCCTGCTTGCTTCATATACATATTGTGTTAATATATTTTCAATCACAAATCTTTACGAAAAGCCGTTTTACATACATTTTATTTCTTTCAAAATCGTCAGCCTGTTTAACTGTAATAATCTGCTTTGTGTGTTATGAACCATGATGGCAGCTGACATTCCATTGTACCTTGCAGTAAGTGTTGCACTCTCCTTAAGCACAGTTTTGTTGATCTTCCAAAATACGTAAGACCAACAAGTCTGTTTTTTCATCTCTTGTCGAGCATGGATTTGTGTGGGTCATGCTCTGTTTAATTCATGTAAATTATTTTTTTTAGCAATAGTTTCTGTTCTACTGTCTTTTATGCAGCTGTGTGAGATGTGTGGAGATTTTTTTTGATATCCTGGTTGCACTTTTTTTTTTTTTTTTTTATATACCAAGTAATTACATTTACCAGTCTACATTCAACCATTTTACTTGTGCACCATATTTGTGCACTAGATATCTAGACAGACAAATCAAATACAAATAAAATAATATTACATTTAAAAAAATAATACAATTACCATAACAACACACTTTTGAACTTCAGAATCTTGTTGCTTTTGTCCAATTATTTTTTACAAAGTCTTCAGCTTTCCCCCATTTCCAGTAAATCCATTTATTTCTGGTTGATGGCAGTACAATGAGCCTGGGGACAAATTGAGCATTTTTGTAGCATGACATCAAATCACTTCTTTTTTTTTTTTTTTGCAAATGTTTGACATACAAGCTTGTTATGCCACGACAGCAAATACAAGTATTGCTAAAGGTATAAAACTGCGGTATGCGATAGGACTGCCCATTTTTAATAAACAAATAATTCTTAAAAAAATGTGCACACTTACATAATTACATCTATTGTTTTGCTTTTTCTATTCGTCTTACTAGAAGATATTCACCTGGGGACTAATTGAGCATTTTTGTAGCATGACATCAAATCACTTTTTTTTTTGCTAAAAGGTATAAAACTGCGGTATGCGACAGGACTGCACATTTTTAGGGACGTTACTGCGCCAGCAAGGTAGGCCAGAGAAAGCCAAAATTGGGCCAGTGGAGGCCTATACCTCGGCTTCCTCAGACGAGGAAAGCCTCCCTGAGACCCTGTCCTCATTTCCAAAGACCATAGTGCCAATACCAGGCCCCTCTGCAGCAGGAGATGATGCACCCTCCACCAAGGCAGACATCAAAGCCCTGTCCCAGGAAAGCAGGGAAATGCTGCAAGCTGACGCGTTTTATACCAAGTAATTACATTTACCAGTCTACGTTCAACCATTTTACTTGTGCACCATATCTCTTTACACTAGATAGCTAGACAGACAGAAAGATCAAATAAAAATAACATAAAATAAATAAATAAATAAATAAAAAATTAATACAATTGCCATAATTACCATAACAACAAACCTTTTAACTTCTGAATCTTGTTGCTTTTGTCTAAGCTTTTCACGAAGTCTTCAGCTTTCCCCCGTTTCCAGTAAATCCATTTATTTCTAGTTGATGGCAGTACAATGAACAGGTGCATGTGACATCTCACACAGATCTATTTTTTGCTTTCTCTTTTCATCTTACTATAAGATATTCACCTGGGGACTAATTGGGCACATGCAATCACATTTTGTTTTAAAATTCTTTATTTTTGTTGTGCAAAATGTCAACATACAAGCTTGTTATGCCACGACAGCAAATACAGGTATTGCTAAAGGTATAATATTGTGGTATGCGATAGGACTGCCCATTTTTATTTAAGTAATAAACAGGCTGATACAAGATATGTAAGCTAACGAGAGGGCAATAAGGTTGAATGAGACATATTATTAAGGCTGACGTTAGAATAGTCAAAGAAACAAAAGTAAAATAGTGTAACACGCTAATCTATAGTTAATTCTGTAGCTTAATTGCCGCTAGGAGCTATTCTCGGTGTAGGAGCTCTGATCCACCAAAGTAGACATCAAAACCCTGTCCCAGGGCTCGTCAGTTAGGATTCACTAAGAAGTAGGTGCCCACGAAGGCACAGTTTAGCACGTGAGCAAAGATCACTAAGCAACCAGCTATATTGCTCTAAGGTATAAAACATATAGGCTATTTTGCCAGGACCTGCTACAAAGTTCATTCTCATGATTGGTGCCCCTTGTAAGCACTGTTGCTATTCTGCAGAACCTACCACTAAGTTTATTCCTATGATAGATGCCCTTTAAAGCAATGCTGAGCACCACTGCTTTACCTCTTTATTCAGGTTAATACCTTAATTACCTTAATGGACTAACCAGTATGTATCATTTATGCTTTCCCTGCTGATACTCCAGTTTAACCAGCAGTTTCTGTCACTATACCTGATTGGGCTTTTGCTACATTTTTTTGCAAACTTCCTCAGTAGCAACCAAGTGATACATCTGTTGCTAACCTTTACCAGTAGGTTGGTTGTCAGACAGAACAAGAGATACAAACTGCAATAAAGGAGCATATATAAACACATATGTTTCTATCTTTTTTATTTTTATTTTTTCTGTAGGTCTATCAATTTATAGACTATTTGCATGCTAGTACCCTTTTTTTTTCACTCTGTGATACCTTAGATATTATTCTCTCTTTTATATAGAGGGAGCCATGTTATTCTGTATATAGAGGGAGCCATGTATACATGGTATATAGAGGGAAGCCATGTTACTCTGTATATAGAGGGAGCCATGTTACTCTGTATATAGAGGCAGTGGCGTACTAAGGGGGGGGGGCGGCGGGGGCGGTCCGCCCCGGGTACCACTCACTAGGGGGGTGCCCGGGGCAAACTTTCGTAGGGGCGGCGAAATGCCGCCCTGTGTCTTGTGTAAAGGGACCGGCCGCTAATAAGACAATCTACCCGAGTTTCCCATCCAGCAGCAGCAGGGTCCTCTGTTCTCGCGATCCGCGAGAGCGTTGCCGTGGGTTGCCATAGCAACGCTCTCGCGGATCGCAAGAACAGAGGACCCTGCTGCTGCTGGATGGGAAACTCGGGTAGATAGTCTTATTAACGAGCATGGAGAATACTGGGCCCATCTAAACTGCCCAGTGATGCTGTGCCACCGGACCACCAGTCGAGGAGGATGAGAGGGACAGGTAAGTGGCAGCACTTATTCCACACAACATACACACTGCATCTGCATACACTCTACACACACTCTACACACTGCATACACTGCATACACTCTACACACACTGCATACACTCTACACACACTCTACATACACTGCATACACATTGCCTACACACTGCCTACACTCTACACACACTGCATACACACTACACACACTGCATGCACTCTACACACACTGCATACACACTACACACACTGCATGCACTCTACACACACTGAATGCACTCTACACACACTGAATACACACTACACACACTGAATACACACTACACACACTATACACACACTACATACACATTACACACACTGCATACACACTACACACACTATACACACACTGCATACACACTACACACACTGCACACACTCTACACACACTGCATACACTCTACACACACTGCATACACTCTACACACACTATACACACTCTACACACACTATACACACTCTACAGACACTGCATACACTGCACACACTGCAAACACTGCACACACACTGCACACACTGCACACACACTGCATATACACTACACACACTATACACACACTGCATACACTCTACGCACACTATACACATTCTACAGACACTGCATACACTCTACACACACTGCAAACACTGCACACACACTATGCACACACTGCACACACTATATACACTCTACACACACTGCATACCCACTGTACACACTGCACACACTGCATACACTATGCACACACTGCACTAACTATACACACACTGCATACACACTGCACACACTATACACACACTGCATACACCCTATACACACTGCATACACACTATACACACACTGCATACACACTATACACACACTGCATACACACTATATACACACTATACACACTGCTTACACACTATACACACACTGCATACACACTATACACACTGCATACACACACTGTACACACTATACACACACTATACACACACACTATACACACAATATACACACACTGTACACACTATACACACTCTACACACACTGCATACACACTGTACACACTGCACACACTGCATACACTATGCACACACTGCACTAACTATACACACACTGCACACACTATACACACACTGCATACACCCTATACACACACTGCATACACAATAGACACACACTGCAAACACACTATACACACACTGCATACACACTATATACACACTATACATACTGCATACACACTACACACACTGCATGCACTCTACACACACTGAATGCACTCTACACACACTGAATACACACTACACACACTGAATACACACTACACACACTATACACACACTGCATACACATTACACACACTGCATACACACTACACACACTATACACACACTGCATACACATTACACACACTGCATACACACTACACACACTATACACACTGCATACACACTACACACACTGCACACACTCTACACACACTGCACACACTCTACACACACTGCATACACTCTACACACACTGCATGCACTCTACACACACTATACACACTCTACAGACACTGCATACACTATACACACACTGCAAACACTGCACACACACTATGCACACACTGCACACACTATATACACTCTACACACACTGCATACACACTGTACACACTGCACACACTGCATACACTATGCACACACTGCACTAACTATACACACACTGCATACACACTGCACACACTATACACACACTGCATACACCGTATACACACTGCATACACACTATACACACACTGCATACACACTATACACACACTGCATACACACTATATACACACTATACACACTGCTTACACACTATACACACACTGCATACACACTATACACACTGCATACACACACTGTACACACTATACACACACTATACACACACACTATACACACACACTATACACACAATATACACACACTGTACACACTATACACACTCTACACACACTGCATACACACTGTACACACTGCACACACTGCATACACTATGCACACACTGCACTAACTATACACACACTGCACACACTATACACACACTGCATAAACTCTATACACACTGCATACACACTATACACACACTGCATACACACTATACACACACTGCATACACATTATATACACACTATACACACTGCTTACACACTATACACACACTGCATACACACACTGCACACACCATACACACACTGCACACACTATACACACTGCATACACACACTGTACACACTATACACACACTATACACACACACACACTATACACACACACTGTACACACTATACACACACTGTACACACTATGCACACACTGCATACACTATGCACACACTATACACACACACTGCATACACACTACACACAATATACACACACTGCATACACACTGCACACACTATACACATTGCACACACTATACACACACTGCACACACTACATGCACTACACACACTGCATACACACTATACACACATTGCATACACTATGCACACACTATACACACACTGCATACACTATGCACACACTGCACACTCTATACACACACTGCACACACTATACACACACTGCATACACTTCATACACTATACATACACTGCATACCCATACATTTAAAAACAATTGCAGTTGTTTTTTACATTTCAAAGTTGGGGAGGGGGGGGGCAAATAAAGGATCCGCCCCGGGTGCCAAATGCTCCAGGTACGCCCCTGTATAGAGGGGAGCCATGTTACTCTGTAGATAGAGAGGAGCCATGTTTACACTGTATATAGAGGGAGCCATGTTACTCTGTATATGGAGAGGAGCCATGTTTACACTGTATATAGAGGGAGCCATGTTACTCTGTATATAGAGAGGAGCCATGCTTACACTGTATATAGAGGGGAGCCATGTTACTCTGTATATAGAGGGAGCCATGTTATTATGTATATAGAGGGAGCCATGTTTACACGGTATATAGAGGGAAGCCATGTTACTCTGTATATAGAGGGAGCCATGTTACTCTGCATATAGAGGGAGCCATGTTATTCTGTATATAGAGGGAGCCATGTTTACACGGTATATAGAGGGAAGCCATGTTACTCTGTATATAGAGAGGAGCCATGTTTACACTGTATATAGAGGGAGCCATGTTACTCTGTATATAGAGGGAGCCATGTTACTATCTGAGGTGGTTAACTATGATTGGCCCTGGCATGTTTGTTAGTCTGGCCTGCATGGTTGTCTGGCATGAATAAAAGTAGCATGTTTCAACTATATTAGTAGTTAGACTAGTTTGCACTAAAACATGTGCAAATGGGGAGTTTGCGGTTGTGCAAATGGACTGTTTGCGGTTGTTTGCAGTGCGTTAAACGGGGGTAGATAGTCTTATTAACGAGCATGGAGAATACTGGGCCCATCTAAACTGCCCAGTGATGCTGTGCCACCGGACCACCAGTCGAGGAGGATGGGAGGGACAGGTAAGTGGCAGCACTTATTCCACACAACATACACACTGCATCTGCATACACACTACACACACTCTACACACTGCATACACAGCATACACTCTACACACACTGCATACACTCTACACACACTCTACATACACTGCATACACACTGCCTACACACTGCCTACACACTGCATACACACTGCATACACACTGCATACACTCTACACACACTGCATACACACTACACACACTGCATGCACTCTACACACACTGCATACACACTACACACACTGCAAACACTCCACACACTGCATACACTCTACACACACTGCATACACACTACACACACTGCATGCACTCTACACACACTGCATACACACTACACACACTGCATACACACTACACACACTATACACACACTGCATACACATTACACAAACTGCTTACACACTACACACACTATACACACACTGCATACACACTACACACACTGCATACACTCTACACACACTGCATACACTCTACACACACTGCATACACTCTACACACACTATACACACTCTACACACACTATACACACTCTACAGACACTGCATACACTGCACACACACTGCATACACTGCACACACACTGCATATACACTACACACACTATACACACACTGCATACACTCTACACACACTATACACACTCTACAGACACTGCATACACTCTACACACACTGCAAACACTGCACACACACTATGCACACACTGCACACACTGCATACACTATACACACTCTACACACACTGCATACACGCTGCACACACTGCATACACTATGCACACACTGCACTAACTATACACACACTGCATACACCCTATACACACACTGCATACACACTATACACACACTGCATACACACTATACACACACTGCATACACACTATATACACACACTATGCACACACTGCACACACCATACACACTCTGCACACACTATACACACTGCATACACACACTGTACACACTATACACACACTATACACACACACACACACACTATACACACAATATACACACACTGTACACACTGTACACACTATGCACACACTGCATACACTATGCACACACTATACACACACACACACTGCATACACACTGCACACAATATACACACACTGCATACACACTGCACACACTATACACATTGCACACACTATACACACACTTCAAACACTACATACACACTATACACACATTGCATACACTATGCACACACTATAAACACACTGCATACACTATGCACACACTGCACACTCTATACACACACTGCATACACTTCATACACTATACATACACTGCATACACATACATTTAAAAACAATTGCAGTTGTTTTTTAGATTTCAAAGTTGAGGAGGGGGGTGCCAAATAAAGGATCCGCCCCGGGTGCCAAATGCTCAAGGTACGCCCCTGTATAGAGGGGAGCCATGTTACTCTGTAGATAGAGAGGATCCATGTTTACACTGTATATAGAGGGGAGCCATGTTACTCTGTATATAGAGAGGAGCCATGTTTACACTGTATATAGAGGGAGCCATGTTACTCTGTATATAGAGAGGAGCCATGCTTACACTGTATTTAGAGGGGAACCATGTTACTCGGTATATAGAGGGAGCCATGTTATTCTGTATATAGAGGGAGCCATGTTTACACGGTATATAGAGGGAAGCCATGTTACTCTGTATATAGAGAGGAGCCATGTTTACACTGTATTTAGAGGGAGCCATGTTTACACGGTATATAGAGGGAAGCCATGTAACTGTGTATATAGAGGGAGCCATGTTACTCTGTATATAGAGGGAGCCATGTTATTCTGTATATAGAGGGAGCCATGTTTACACGGTATATAGAGGGAAGCCATGTTACTCTGTATATAGAGAGGAGCCATGTTTACACTGTATATAGAGGGGAGCCATGTTACTCTGTATATAGAGGGAGCCATGTTATTCTGTATATAGAGGGAGCCATGTTTACACGGTATATAGAGGGAAGCCATGTTACTCTGTATATAGAGAGGAGCCATGTTTACACTGTATTTAGAGGGAGCCATGTTTACACGGTATATAGAGGGAAGCCATGTTACTCTGTATATAGAGGGAGCCATGTTACTCTGTATATAGAGGGAGCCATGTTATTCTGTATATAGAGGGAGCCATGTTTACACGGTATATAGAGGGAAGCCATGTTACTCTGTATATAGAGAGGAGCCATGTTTACACTGTATATAGAGGGAGCCATGTTACTCTGTATATAGAGAGGAGCCATGTTTACATTGTATATAGAGGGGAGCCATGTTACTCTGTATGTAGAGGGGAGCCATGTTACACTGTATATAGAGGGAGCCATGTTACTCTGTATATAGAGGGAGCCATGTTTACTCTGTATATAGAGGGAGCCATGTTACTATCTGAGGTGGTTAACTATGATTGGCCCTGGCATGTTTGTTAGTCTGGCCTGCATGGTTGTCTGGCATGAATAAAAGTAGCATGTTTCAACTATATTAGTAGTTAGACTAGTTTGCACTAAAACATGTGCAAATGGGGAGTTTGCGGTTGTGCAAATGGACTGTTTGTGGTTGTTTGCAGTGCGTTAAACGGGGAGTTTGGTCTGTCACTGTGAAGCGGGTGTAACCCTTACACTACCTGATCGATACAACATCATACCTGATGTTTTAAAGCACGTTATTCCAAACAATTTAGGAATGTTTTATGCCCTTTATGGATTAAAACCAGACTCTGCATCAACTATGTAATTTTCCATGGGAGTTTTGCCATGGATCCCCCTCCGGCATGCCACAGTCCAGGTGTTAGTCCCATTGAAACTTTTCCATCACTATTGTGGCCAGAAAGAGTCCCTGTGGGTTTTAAAATTCACCTGCCCGGGGGGGCGGGGCCGGACCGCCGAGCTGGACGGTCGCAGGCTACAGAGGATCCTGCTACACAGCTCGAAATACGCTGAAAAAATAGATTTTCTTCGAAAAACTGACCGTAAACCACACTGCCCAAAGCAGAGGATCTGCTGGTGCCAGGGTGAGGCTGGCCTCTCCGGCTACAGTCCTCTGGAGGAGGAAACTCGGTGCCGACTGAGGCTTCTCCGGCGGTGAGCGGGGCGGACGGCCGCCGCACCGCTATCCTGCCACACAGCGCCCTGACTGGGGCTCAGGCTCGAGCGGACCCGGCCCTGTCCTCCCCCCATGGACCGGGGGGGTCATCCCGGTCCTCGCACAAGGGCATGGCAGCTGAAACACCAAGGCGCCACAGGCACACTCGAGGGCCTCACAGCACCACGCAAGATGGCGGCTGCCACGCGAGCCGCAGTAAGCAGATGGGTGCACATAACTGTAGAGCACTGAACACACAGCATCACGACCTGACTCGGGTCAGAGAGGCCAGAGGAGTTGAAGGCCACAGCCTCCCGCTCCGGGGCCGCAACCAACATGGCGGACAGAGAAAGGGACCACCCTGCAACAACCTGGGAAGCCAAATTTAACGCTGATTTTGACAAGCTATGCGCAGCGTTCTGGGACCGGATCGCAGCCCGAGCAGGGCGGGCGCACCCGCCCTCTACTCATGCCTCACAGATCCAGACCGGTACCACCAAGCTAATAAGCCCAGCCACTCACATGGACGAAGCATCGTAAGTCCAGGAACCGCTGGAAGCAGCCAACAACCAAGCCAGCCAAAAGCCCATCTGCTACGGAAGGATTACCTGATGGCTCACTGCGGTTCAGGTGGAAGATAAGAGAGGAAAAAGGGAAGCAATTGCAGCCACAGAACCCAACACTGCCAACTCCAGCAACAAGCCTACAAAGTCAAGCAATGTGGGACTGTGCGATACCAGTTAAGGGGATAGGCTGATAGCATTATATTTTAACACAAGCTACTTCCACGGCTGACCCAGCTCCCCTTGGCTACCAATATCTATATATATTTTTGTTCCTGAATATGTCATGCCACCAGGGTTCCTCTCCTTAATAATAATTAACAGCATACTTGATATAGCCTATTGATGCATAGTATACTGTGTTCCCTTTATTATCCTGTTATCCATGTCTAGCCTGTAATGCCGAGGACAGAATAAGCTAACACTCACCATGTCTATGTCTCTTACAAGTTATACTGGTTTGCATTTGCCTAACATTTACACAGGATTATACACCCTGCTAAATACTTCAAGAATTGACAGCAATCTTTGAAGTTATGCCTGTACCGCTCTGTTGTAATATCCGCCCTCTTCCCTTCCGCTCTAACACACTCAGACGTCCTAGCTTGCAACACTAGCAACACTGCCACAGCTCACCTCAAAGCCTCCCTCACAACGCACACTAGATACGCACTACCTATGTTGGAACGCTACACAAGACACCATATTAGAGGTGCTGTACTCCTGCCAATATCATAAGATAGCTGAACAGGATTTCATTACAAAGCCTGTACCTAACTTACTTATCGACTACCAAGTTAATTACTCTTGTTAACCATAACATTTAATGCTAGCCTGTTCAGCGAACACTTGTATTGTTTTATTACTTAACCTTCATGTCAGTTTACATACTGATCTTCAACGCTTTATGTTACCTGTTATACTGACATAGCTGTTGTTTAAACCTGAACCAAGCATGAATCTTATAACAAAAATGTGCAGATGTAACTTATGCCGATTAATGGCCGGTACCTGCTGTTGTGGCAGTACCGGCATGTTTGTCATCACTATGCACGTCAAAATAAAGAATTAAAAAAAAAATTTGCCTGCCCATTGAAGTCTATGGCGGTTCGCCCGTTCGCGAACATTTACGGAAGTTCGCCGTTCGCGAACCGAAATTTTTATGTTCGTGACATCACTAGTTAGGACACATCTGAGTAATCTGCAAATGTATCACTTATTCTAGTCCATTTAAGCAAGCTTGTCTCTCTAAGTCTATATTATTTCATAAAAATGTGCAGTGTTATCAAATGCCATACAGTTGTCAATCTATGTCTATTAAAATGCTAGATCTAGCTGTTGTGGCATTGCAAGCCTGTTTGTATTATCTATGCACAACTAAAGTAAAGAATTAGAAAAAAAAATAGCCAGAGGTTTAAAAACATGCAGCTCAGATAGATTTTATTTTTAAATAACCTAAATTTTGTAATTAGCTCTTTCCAATTCACTAGAATTTTCAATACAGTGAAAACCCATCAACATGCAGTCTTTCCTCATATAAACGAAATCCCTGTGCCAGCCATACTTCCATTGTGATATGTAATTCAATTATGTATCCTTTGTGTCAGGATTACAAGTTGATCCAGCATGCAAACTGTGTCACACCTAGGGCTAAGGATACTGTATAACCGGACCTTAGAATGGCCAGACTTAACGTATCCAAGAATAGTCAAAATACTTGCTGAGGTCAGGAACACAGAATCAGACACAATAATGAGGGAAAGCCAAAAGTCAAGGATACCAGAATTCAGGAAAGTCAAAACGAAGCCAAATTCAAATACCAAAAAATCAAGATCAGGAACGCACTCTCAGATAACCATCAGGATGAAACCACGACAGGGCAATGAGCAAATTGGGTTTAAATACCACTCCCGTGGATCCGATTGGCTGTAACTGGCATTTGACCCCAAAAGCAATGACCAGGTTTCCATGTGCATGATTGCTGCTCGGCACAAACCCTCATGTGGATCTGATTGGCCATAACTGGCCTTTAACCCCAAAAGAAATTACCAGGTTTCCATGTACATTATTGCTGCTCGGCACAACTTTTAGTGTCAGGACAGTAATGCTGCTCAACACAACTTTTCCTGTCAGGACAGTATTGTTGCTTGGCACAACTTTTCCTGTCAGGACAGTAAATGCCATTAACCACATTTTTATGTGCGGATGAATGTGACACTAGGGTTGTCGGGTCTCAACTGAATGATTATCCTGCTAATCAGAACTTTGAATCCTAACATGTACAATGCCATCATAAGGGTTGTATGGAGAATTTTACAATCCATTCACACACCAACAGCCATAGATTTACCATCTCTACAGCTGTCAGTCCAACATTAAAGAAAAATAAACTTCAAATAAACCCATGTGACTCTACAATAACAAATTTAAATTGGAAACATTAAAAAGGTAATATAAAACAAGTGAAAACGCAGATTATTGGGTATATTTCAACTAGGAATTTTACCATGATGACAGGTATAAAACATCATGGACAGAAGCAGATTCTCATTATTCCCATCAACAAGCAAACCATAGATCCGAAAGATGAGATAATTTGAATATTTCAAAGGTTTGTATGCGTTTTTCTTGAAATCTTCTTAGACTGGAGTAGAACAACAAACTATTGAAGATTTGATTAGAAGGACTCTGGCAACTATATAGTTAAAAGTATTGTGCCAAATGAATACGTGCAGATAAGCAGGAAGACTGCAGTCGGGTGCGTTCATAGAAATATCCTATAAAAAGAAAAAAAAAAGGTAGTTATTTTATAGTGATTTCTTAAATACACAAGAAGGGATTAGTAAAGGAAACCCAGCCTTGTCAGATATTTAAATAAGTTAGTCACCAAATTCAAATTTATGAATTGTAAAATTAACATATTGTTTTGATTTGTTTTTGTTTTCCTGTTTCCTTGTTGTTGTTTTGTTTGTATTTTTTTGTTTTTAGCTATAAAATTTTTTCTCTGAAAAAAGATGTACAATTCCTAGTGAAAACAAGCTTTTTTTGTTTAATTCCAGTTTTATTGGTATATCAGTTAGTCAGGGTGGGTACAGAAAGAAGAAAGGGAGGGAATTCAAACATGTATTACAAGTTTTCAACTTCACAGTGGTCATACACAACAGAGGGACATTTCGTTCAGTATTACATCAAGCATGTTACAAGGCAGTACAGGAGAGGAATGCATAAATTTACGTTTCAATATCAAGAAGATGTCTTAGGTCCTCCCATACACAATTTTTCAGTATTTAAGTGCGTCATACCTGTGGTTTATATAAATCTCATAAATTCTTCTGTGTATGTTCTAGAATGTTCTAGGTTCGGGGGTTAAACAATTCGGTGATTGGTCTGGGGTGGAGGGTTGGGGGAGGGGGGGGTTGTGCAGTGGTAGTAGTTACAATGTGATCTATACTTTCAGCTTACATTTGGTTATGACTGGTTCTGTTTTTGTGCCCAGTATTGTATCCATGGTTCCCATGTGTTCAAATATCTATTGTGTTTGCCCAGTGTGGACCAGTGGAGGTTTTCCATTTCCCTTGTACCTTCTACTCTTTCTATCCACTGGGTCACTGTGGGGGTCGTGTTTTGTTTCCAATATACTGGAATGAGGTTGTTTGCTTCACCCAGCAGTAACCATAACAAATGTTGTTTCCCTTTATCTTCAAAGGATTGGGGCCAACCCAACAAGACCTGGGAGGGAGTTAGGGAGTGTGTTATTTCTAGAATCTTGTTAATTATTGTAATGATTTCATTCCGGTAGCCTTTTATTTGTGGGCACTCCCACCATATATGTTCCATGGTGCCTATTTCTCCCCCACACCTCCAACACTTGTCCGAAATAGTTGGCCAGAACAAGTGAAGCAGGTCTGGTGTTCTCTACCAGCGGGTGATGCATTTGTAAAAGGACTCCCTTCTGGACAGACTGATAGATGTTGATATGGGCTTTGTGAAAATGTATTCCCACTCTTGGGGTGACATATGGATGTGGAGTCCCTTCATCCATTTCCGCTGGTAGGTGAGTGGGTTTTAGTCTTCCTGTGCTGTCAGAATAATTTTGTATATTTGTGAGAGTGTACGTTTACGTGTAGTTGTGGCGGTGCATAATTTCTCAAAGGGAGTTAGTTCCCTTGGGGTCCAGTGAGGGAGTATTTTCTGGGTCAGGGTATGTTTCAGTTGGGAGCATCTTAGCGCTTCTGTAATTGAATGGTGTCCTCCATGTCCCTGTAGATTTATAATGTGGGGGGGGTGTCTGTCGTTAGTATGTCTCCGAGTTGTGGGTCTGATTTTCCCACTAGTTTTGTCAGTATCGCCGCTCCTTTCCCTCCTAGGATGTCTGGGTTATGTGCTATTGGGTACAAAGGTGAAATGCTCGGGGATAGCTTCCATGGTGTTTTGTGGCATTTCCATTTGTTTAGGATGTGGTGGATAAGGGGGTGCGTGGTTTTCGAGATCTGTTGGAGGTGACAGGTTTGCCATGGGAGCGTAGCGAGTGGTACAGAGGAGAAGCTTTGTTCCAACTCGTACCACGCTTTATTGTGTGTGATATCTGTCCATTCCCTCACTCTGGTGAGTAGGACTGCTATATAATATTTGTAGTTGTGAGGTAGGCCTAGGCCACCCCCTCTTCTGCTTCTGGTGAGGACGTCATACGCTAATCTTGATTTTTTAAGTCCCCAAACGAATGAAAGAAAATACTTTTTCACTGTGTGGAAAAAGGCATAGTCCAGTGCAATCGGTAGGATTTGGAACATATAAAGGATTTTCGGCAGGATCATCATCTTCAGGATGTTGACCCTTCCAAAAAGCGAGAAGTGAGGTTTGTCCCACTGTTTCAGTTTAGTGGCTATATCATTCAGTAGTGGGAGATAGTTCATTTATATAGGCCTTTGATTGTGGGTGTTAGTTTGGTGCCCAGGTAAGTAAGGCCCGAGTCTGTCCACTTATAGTTATAGAGATCCCGAAGTCTAGTGGTTCGTGTTGTATTTAGCCCTACTCCCATTCTCTCACATTTTGAAGTTCGAGCATGCACTAAATTGATCTATTTCTTGTTTAATGTTGGTGAGTGATTGCTCTGGGTGTGTAAGGGTGAGGAGTACGTCGTCCGCAAAGGCAGAGACCTTGATCTCTTTCCTTCCCGCACAATAGCCTTTTATGGAGTTGTTTGACCGAATCGCTGTTAAAAAGGGTTTCCGTGGCTATAACAAAGAGAAGGGGTGACAATGGGCACCCCTGTCTCGTGCCATTGCTGATGGCGAATGAGGGCGAGTTCTGTCCGTTGACTCCTACGGTGGCAGAAGGCCTGTCATAAAGTGATCGTACCCATGTTATATAGTTAGGGCCCATCCCCAGTGTCTCCAGAGTGGTAAATAGGTAGTTCCAATCCACTCGGTCGAACGCCTTTTCGGCATCGACCGAGAGTAGAACTGTTGGTATTTTAGTGTCCGAGGCGCCATGGATGATATTAAGGATGCGGGTGGTGTTGTCTCTGGCCTCTTGGCCAGGTATAAACCCAGCTTGGTCTGTATGTATTAATCCAGGGAGAAGGAGCTTAATTCGGTTAGCCAGTATTTTCGCGAATAACTTAAGATCTAGATTAATCAGGGATATGATCAGGGAAGTGTTGATATTGCTTTTTGTAACTCCTCCATGTCAATGGGCAGTTCCAGTAGGTCGGTCTGGTGTGGGGTTAGAGTTTTCTGGAGGTGGGAAGAGACGTATGTTTTTATATCATGTTGGGAGCTCGTTGGCGTGCCTAGGTTAAATAGGTTACTATAGTAGTCTCGAAATGCTTTAGCTATGTCTTCTGTTTTGTCATGGCGAGTACCCTCTGTCGTTTTAATGTGGGAGATGTATGTCTTTTGGGGTTTGTCCTTCAGTGCGCTTTTATTATCATGTGCGTAATAAGTCCCTCTGGTCAATTGGATTGCCCTATGGGCCTTTATTAGGAGGATGTTTCGTAATTCCATATGAAGTGCCGTTAAGGTGTTAAATGTGCCAGGTGAGGGGTCGGATTTATGTTTTAATTCTGCTTTGGAAATTTCAGTTGTAATCACCTGAATTTTAGCCAGTCTTTCCTTTTTTATGCGTGCTCCCCATTTCATTAGGACACCCCGTGTTATACCTTTATGTGCTTCCCAGACCCAAGTGTCTGCAGTGCCTTTGTTGGTATATTCTAAGAAATATTTGTGGATGGAGTTTTCAAGGCCATCTATTACTCAAGGGTCATCTAACAGTACTTCATTGAGCCGCTAGGAGTTGACGGGTGTTCCTACGCCTGGGAGAGATAGTGTGAGGAATATCGGGGCATGATCCGACCAGGTGATTTGTCCAATGGATGCCTCTTTCAGGAGGTGGAGGTGTCTGTGCCCTATGAAAAACATATCTAGTCTAGAGTAGCTGTGCGCCACATGTGAATAATATGTATAATCTCTCTCTTGTGGGTGTGAGATTCTCCAGCAATCTATTAATTGGTTAGTATGTAGTGTTCTCTGAAAGAGGATTCGTTGGTGATTTTGTGTGTCTTTACTGGCCGTGGAGCTGTCTGTGGAGTGGTCTAGGACCATATTCCAATCCCCCCCTAGTACCACCACCCCCTCAGCGAATTTCTCCAGTTTTCTAAGGCACGTGTTTATGAAAGATACCTGTTTGGTATTGGGGGCGTATATAGTCGCTAGCGTAAATAGCGTGTTGTTCAACATGCCTTTGATAAATAAGAATCTACCGGAGGGATCTAATTTTGACTCGTGAAGTGTGAAGGATCTGTGGGAGGATATTAGGATTGCAACCCCTCTAGACTTGCCACCTTGGTAGTTAGTAAAATATGATTGCCCTATCGTTCTGGCTCTCAATTTAGGAATTAGGTCTCCTCTGAAGTGTGTTTCCTGTAGAAATACTATGTCAACCTGCCGTCGGTCTATTTCTTGTACCAGTATTGTGCGTTTCTCGGGTGTGTTAAGTCCCCGTACATTTAGGGACATAAATTTAAGGTCAGCCATTAATGAATAACTGTATATGGGTGTTTGTATCAATCACTTGATAGTTTGAGCGTCTGCACCTGGTGAAGGGGTAGGGAGGGGGCGAGGTAACAAAGGATGGGGTGAAACCTGGAGGATTATGTACAGAAGGCATGTGTATCACATGTGCTGCAAAGATGGTGTCCAGCACACAGAGGATCATTGGATCCCAGGTGCTTCCTTCGACACCTCTTGGGGGGTTAAGGGACATCGAACTTTCAGGACTCGGCCTGTGTTCTATGGTATAAGTCATATATAATGAAATACAGTGTTTTCTTAATAGTCTATGCTATCGTGATCGTAGTGATCCATAAGATATTAACTTAGATGAGTTCCCGGTTCCGATGTAGCCTGGGCCCAGGCCCCAGAGGAGACACGGACCCAGGCCACCCGGAAGTGTGGCAATTTTTATACAAGTGAACAAATTATAACATATTATAATGCATTACGACATGTGGCATGGCGCCACTAGGATAGTATTATCGTATGTCAAAAAGGCAAATTTAGCAGAATGAAAGGATATAGTGAGTCTTTCACGGTGTTCTGTGTATCGTGCCCTTTGGTGTTGTTGTGAGTTCATTGTCCAATGGGGTTCGTTTTCTCCTCTTTCTGGGAGTGCGTTGCCATCTAGCCCTTTGGGGGAGTTGTCTGTCTTTCTCCGATGGCAGGCATGTCCAGTCTTCCACTGGATCCTTTGGTAGTCCCAGGGCCTGTTGGAATGCCGGTACATCAGCAGGGGTTGTGATTATGTGTGTGTTCCCCTGTCGGTTGACCATCAATGCAAAGGGAAATGACCACCTGAATCTTATGCTGCGTTCTGACAATGCCGCTGTAACCGGGCGTAGTGCTCTCCTTGCTATTAGTGTTGATTGTGCCAGGTCTTGAAAGATCATTACTTTGTGGTCGTTGTGTGTCAAGTCTCCAAGTTGTCTGGCCTTTTGTAGTATAGTTTCTTTAAGGGGATAATGATGCAGTCTGCATATGATGTCCCTTGGTTTCTCATGGGGCAGTGCTTTGGGTCTGACCGCCCTGTGTGCTCGGTCAAATTTTATGGCTGTGTCTTGCGGCCTGCCCAGTATTTCGTTAAAAAGGCTTGTGAGTGTGGGTATTAAGTTCTCTCTTTCTCCCTCTGGAGTTTCAGGTAGGCCCGGTATCCGGAGATTGTTGCGCCTACCCCTATTGTCCAGGTCTTCTATTTTCCTTTGCAGGATAGCACATGATATGGCATGTGAAAAAAAACTGATGTGTGTGCCCAGACTGTTATTTCAGGACACATAAAAATGTAAACAGGTAAATCTAATGAAAATATTTGTTTGTGTATCTAATGCAGAAATGTAGTGGGGTATATAGTATTGGTATCCCTTGTCTTAGAATTCCACAGGTGACAGGCTCAGAATACCAAGGATGCATGTAAACGTCATAAGACAGGCATAGGCACAGGGCCGGATTAACATAGGGGCTGATGGAGCTGCAGCTCCAGGCCCAGGCCCATGGAACAGGCCCATTTAAAAAAAAAAATTTTACTCTTTTTTTTTTTATTTTATTTTTTTACACACTACTCTTGGGTTTGCCACCTGACTGGTATTTTACCAGCACAGCCAGTATTTGAGGCAGGTATTGCAGTAATACCAATACAAATGCAGATATTTTTCTCAGTATAAACAGAGATTACTCTGCAATACCAGCACCAGCCAGTACGGGTCAGTGTGTGTGGAGAGAGGCAGGGATAGGAAGTTACAGCATATCCCTCCCTGCCTCTCTCTACTCACTGATCTGCAGGGGAGCAGCTACACAGCACAGAGAGTTCAGACAGCATCTCCCAGCCTGCAGAGACAGACTACAGCTCAGGGAAGTGAAGGATGGGGGGGGGAAAGGCAGCATGGAAACATGGGGACACACTGACACTTGGGGACACAGGCACTTGGGGACACTGAGACACTTGGGGACACTGTGAGACATGGTGATGCTGAGACACATGGGGCCGCTGTGAGACATAGAGACATTGGGAGACACTAGGGACATAGTGTCTTCATGTCTCCCAGCCAGTGTCCCTAGTGCCTGTGTCCCCTAGTCTCCCAGTGTCTAAGTCCCCATGTCTCTCAGTGTCCCTAGTGTCTCAGTGTCCCCATGTCTCCCAGTGTCCCCAAATATGTCTCCCAGTGTCCACTTGTCTCCCAGCCAGTGTCCCTAGTATCTCAGTTTCCCCTTGTCTCAGAATGTCCCTATGTCTCAGAGTGTCCCTATGTCTCCCAGCCAGTGTCCCCAAATTCTTCAGTGCCCCAGTCTCCCAGTGTCCCCATGTTTCCCAGCCAATGTCCCTAGTGTCTCAGTGTCCCCACGGTTTCCAGTGTCCCCTAGTCTCCCAGTGTCTGTGTCCCCATGTCTCTCAGTGTCATTAGTGTCTCAGTGTCCCCATGGCTCCCAGTGTCCCCAAATATCTGTCTCTCAGTGTCCACGCGTCTCCCAACCAGTGTCTCTAGTGTCTCAGTGTCCCCATGTCTCACAGTCAGTGTCTCAGTGTCCCCATGTCTCCCAGTGTCCCCATGTCTATGTCCACAAGGGCCCCCATGTCTCCCAGTGTCCCAAAGTGTCTCAGTGTCCCCATTTATCCCAGTGTCTGTGTCCCCATGTCTCTGTGTCCCTAGTGTCTGTGTTCCCATGTCTCCCAGTGTCCCCATGTCTGTATCCACAAGTGCCCCCATGTGTCTGTGTCCCCAAGTGTTTCAGTGTCCCCCGGTGTCTCAGTGCCCCCATGTCTCACTATGTCCACATGTCTCTCAGTGTCCCCTAGTATCCTAGTGACATGGGACACGGGGACATGGAACACGGGGAGAAATAAGGGAGACTAGGGGACTGGGCGACATGGGACACTGACACTGTGATACATAGGGACACTGATGCCAGGCTGGCCTTCCAATTCTTTGGACAGACATGCCCCCTTTTTGGGCATGTTCACCCCTTTTGGCAGGTCTGGTCACGTGATTCGTGTCAGTGGCCCACCCTTTTACCCCGCACATTGACTTCCTGCTTCACTGGACACTGCTGTTTGGCGGTATGGATCTACTTGAAAGATGAAAGCATAAATTAGAGAGAGATTAGCATAGAGTATGTGTTTTCCTATAGCTGCATCCTTTGAGTTTTCCTCCAACACCAACTCCATCAGATACATGACGCTTGGGAGGTATGACTGTTTTAGTGTTTTTGGTCGATATGATTCTGTAATTAGGCCCCATCATAATTGTCAGCACCAGGCCCACTCGGCTCTTAATCTGGCCCTGCATAGGCAACCTTCGGCACTGCAGATGTTTTGGACTACACCTCCCATGATGTTTTGCTAGCATTATGTGTGTGAGAGCATTATGGAAGATGTAGTCCACAACATCTGGAGTGCCGAACGTTGCCTATCCCTGCCATAAGATATGGTAAGTGTGTTATACTGTAAGCAAAACTCTTCAATGTCCAGATCATTGCAGTTTATAAGTAACTCTCTGGTATGTTTGGCAATGCAGATTCACAAAATGTCTGACAAATGTGGAATAACAAGTCTATATATGGTTATAATGCCATATAAAATAAATATATGACTCACTTGATATTCCAGGCACCTTATAAATGTTTAAGTGCACTCTGCATGTACGTTGGGGGTGTCACCTTGGTGTCACCCTGATATACCTATAGGGTAGTCCTAATGCGCATTAGGTCCCTCCTGTAGGTTGAAGTCAGAGGGTGAGGAGTGAAGGGGGAGCCTGATCCAGCCAGTGACCGTGGAGTTTTAAAAAGGAGAACATAAGGACATAGGAATATGCAGCTGATGAAGGCGTCTTGCCGAAATGCATTGTACTAAACTAAGAGACTGAAGGACTGTGATGCACCTTATTAGGTTTTAACATGTAAGGATATTATATTTTTGTTTGCAATAAATTAATATATTTCACTCTAATTTGCTGCTCCATATCTCCATTTTTTGATTGCTGGGAGGAGCACATGACTAAAGTCCAACTACATAAGTCATTACATCCTGCTAAATCTGATATACCTGAGCCAGACTTGTTCAGGCTCATAAAAATATGAGTAGGATGCAATAAAACTCTACTGAATCGATTCTAAGCTGGATTTTGCACAGACTATATTGCCTGGTTTCTCATTTACATTGTAATTAGACACAGCTCTTCACGTTGGTTTTAAGTGCGCTGTCCCCTTTGTGTTTTTCCTAATGATATCGTATCTGTAAAATTGTGTGGTTGGTTTCACTGGAAATTTTAGCTGCACGGCTATTTTTTGTGTCACAGTGCTGTTTTCACCACATAATATTCTATTTCTACCATAACAAATTTTCCTGTGACATTTTTATCACGCGCAAAAAAGCCTTTTAGTGAAGTTAATTAAATAGCAAAACAGACAAAATGCTATCACTTTGTTGTATCACATATTCATTGCTACGGAAGGGAGCACTGTGTTTGGTGGAATTTATTGAAAAGGTGGAATGAGTTTTATACATGTGAACAAAGATTTTATGCGATGTGTGACTGTAAAAAGATTCAAATATTAAAGGACACCTTTACACGCATTTACAATACAAGGAAACATGTAAACGATACAAAAATACTAAAGTGAATACTTCCTCCATCTTAAAGTACCGACTTTATTGGCATTTACCAAGTCTACTATAGTAGTAAACCTTGCATTGTATCTGTGACTCATATAGATACAACAAATAATCACATCCGAAGAGTGAGTTACTAATTACTCACTAAAATGAGAAAACAATGATTGATTAAGCCAGTAGTGTGTTTTAGACTCAACTTTCCTATATAAAGTTGTCGTGAAGTATGTGCCTAATTATCTTGCGCTATGTGATACTTTTTATTATTTTTATTTGCTCAATAAAGTGCAAATAAAAATGAAGTTGCTGTTTAGTAGATAGGAGAGTGCGCTGGATCTTGTGTATTGTTTATTGTATAATATGGCCCCCAGCAGCACCCCATTTAAGCATGTTCAGGTGTGTGCAACCACCCCCCCCCCCATGTTCCATATATATATATTTTGAGAGTCTAGCCAACTCCTTGGTTTTGCACCCCTCCCTGTCACAGGTGCCTCATCTCAGGTCCCTATTTAGTCTTGTACTGCAGAGAGCCTCAGATGGAATTTGTTCCCCAAGTAAGTGGGTTAATCTCATAAGAGCAGACATTAGACTGTGAGAGTAGGACCTGCCAAAGATGGGGTACATTGACATTGTGGCAGGCTTATGCAATGTATGATCATATAATGTAACTAAATCCCCATTATTTTTTGCCTAGATAAGGTGTTTTTAAACAAAACCTTTTAAAAACTAATAAAATCTGTCAACATTGAAGTTGCTGTTTAGTAGATAGGAGAGTGCGCTGGATCTTGTGTCTTGTTTACGGATAATATGTAGTTAATACCTAGTAGAGAAGGTTTAAAAGAATGAACTGTAGCATGGCTGTCTAATTCTTTATATAAAAAAAAAAGTTTTGCCTTCTCTCTGATTACATTCAAAGGTTCACAAGTTGATGGCAGCCTTGCTCACTTAACACCGTTTCATAAGCCTGACCTGATGAGCTAAAAGATTAGTCAAAATAAATAATAAAAAGCAGCTGAAAGGTAATCTGTGTGACTGTCTGCTACTCAGTAATATGGTGTAACTCCAAGGAATGTTTCTGTTAGCCTATTAGAACTTCAAACTTGAAAGTATCCTTGAGAAAAAGTCAAAGTATTTATAACACTATACTTGTCTGTTTTGCTTTGGTTACGATTTGTTATGTTATGTTTATGAAAACATGGGCGACAAGAAGGAAAAGGGGGACAGGGGCGCGAGGTGCTCAAAAGAAAGGTTGATGAGTCAAGATGGATATTGCAAATAGGATTAGAAACTGCACAACATTGTGATACTTTGGTGCTTTGACATCAAAAAATGTATACCCCAAATCTATTTTCTCTAAAATTAATTTGCCAGTTGCCCTCAACTCACTCTTTAGTGAATAGATGCAGAAGTATATCTTAATAGAGCTAAAAAAAAAACAAATAAAAATTGCGGAATGGACACTGATGTTTTCCAATTTTATCTCAGTTGTCTGAGAAGAGTATTGTAAGGATTAATAAATGCATATGACAGAGACCCGTAGTGTGTGTTTTTTTTTTTTTTTTTTAATATTTTTTTGTCCCTTGAGAAAGGCGTACAGTGTTTGTCGGATTTTTGGTGTAGGGTTGAATATATGACGTGATATTGATTTGTATTGAATTATACTTTAATTGGGCTAATGCTTGTTTATTGACTTTGAGTATCTCTGGAATCCTGACCCGGCTTGCTTATTCGTATATCCGTATTTCTATACTCCTGACCTTGGCTATTTCTGACTTTGTCTCTATCGTTATATAACATTAAGTCTGGCCCCCTTAAGGCTCAGTAATATTACTATTTTTGACCCTCTATTTGTGGGTTTCCCGTATACTGTTAGAGTTAGGGTACTCACCTTGTGACAGGTACTCAGTCAGAGTACAGGAGCGTTGTCAAACTTGGTGGCAGGGGAGGAACCTACTCCCTCTTTGCAGGATCAAAATGGAGAACTATTTGGAAGAAGAAGCTGAAGAGAGGGAATTAGTACCTTACTGGCAAAGGCATAGCCAGGAGAGAGAGCTATGGGGTCCATGCATCCTATGATCTTATCCTACCCATATTGATTTGCTGGATTCATGGATTCAGGATACAATACTAGAGGAACAGTATAGAGCTGTACATGAATACCTTGGCGTGCCAGAGTATATTTCCCAATCCAGGGCTTTATCTACAGTGGCCCTAGGTTCCTGTGGTATGCCATGACCCTGTGGTATGCCATGACACAGGATGAAGATTATGGGAGTAGAGAGGGTGCCCGGTTCTGGGAGATACGAACCAAATGGACGGAGAAGTTGGAAGTTGTTCATTTTCCAGAGGTCTGGTATAAGCTGAAGAAACTAGTGGTTAAGGAATAGAGTATGGAAAGGGAGTGCCATGAAGAGGAGGTAGTGGGCGTCCCTCCCCAGCAGCAGAGCCAAGGAGAGGAGGTAGCCAACCTCCCTCCCCAATGGTAGAGTAAGACTTGGGGAGAGGGTACTGGTGGCATCCTTCCCCAATGGCAGTTCAAATGCCAGATAGGAGAGGTTGTCAGTCTCTAATTTTGCCACCCCTGTCAGTGGCGGGCAAGTGGCTCTCTAATTAGGCGAGTTAGGGGGCCTAAGGCCTCGCGGCCACCTAACTCACCATAGGGCAGGCAGACTGTATCAGGTCCTGGGTCCCTCAACGAGGACCCGACACCAAGAGGGGCCCCTCTGGCTTGCCCGGTATTCCGTCACGTGCGAGCCCCCTCCAGTCTGCCCTGAGAGGCACAGAGCCAGCACAGTCTGCAGCCCTTCCAGGTGTGAGCTGCAGACTGTGCAGTGTCTCACAATCTCTGGCCAATCAGAGCGTTGCCTCGGGTTATCATGGCAAGGCTCTGACTTCTGGATATCGCAAAATACTGCACAGTCTGCAGTTCACACCCAGCAGAGCTGCAGACTGCGCTGGCTCTCTGCCTCTCAGAGCAGTTTGGAGAGACAACCCACCAGAGCACCAGGGATCAAAGACACTGGACCACCAGGGAACAAAAATAAATGTATTTTTAAAATTACAATCCCCTCCCTCACTGTCACCCCACCCCACTGTGTCACCCCCTCCCTCAGTCACTCTGCCACCCCTTCCCTTAAAGTGTCACCCCCTCCCTCCCTTAGTCACTCTACCACCTGTCACCCCCTCCCTCACTCTGCCACCCCCTCCCTTACAGTGTCACCCCCTCACTCCCTCAGTCACTCTGCTACCTGTCACCCACTCTGTCACCTGTGTCACCCCGTCCCTCTCTGTCACTCTGCCACCTGTCACCCCCTCCCTCACTGTGTCACCCCTTCCCTCCTGCATCCACTATACACACACACAGACTGCATCCACTATACACACACACACACACACACCCTCCCTCACTCTGTCACCCCCTCCCTCAGTCACTCTACCACCTGTCACCCCCTCCCTCCATCACTCTGCCACCCCCTCCCTCCCTCAGTCACTCTGCCACATGTCACCCACTCTGTCACCTGTGTCATGCCCAGGGCTGGATTTTCCTATAGGCTAACTAGGCTTCAGCCTAGGGCCTCAAGATCAGGAGGGGCCTACATTCAAATTGTTAGCAAAATTAAAATTACACTATTCTAAAAACAGTGAACACTAAAACACTGAACCGAAAATAAGGAGAAATTCTACGCATATGATATTACCAGTGGTGTACTAAGGGGAGGGCGGGGGGGGGGGGGGGGCGGTCCGCCCCGGGTGCCACTTACTAGATGGGTGCCCGGGGCAGACTGCAATGCCCCTCCTGCCGCGATCGCCGAGACCGGCGGTCTGCAGCTCCGCAATGTGCAGAGCTGCAGACCATGGATCTTGCATGCACTGCCCAATCAGAGCGTTGCCGCGGGTTACCACGGCAACGCTCTGATTGGGTCTCGCGAGATTATTTATATTATTTATAAAATATTTTACCAGGAAAGATACATTGAGATTTCTCTCGTTTTCAAGTATGTCCTGGGTCCACAAATCATTGCATTGTTACAGTTAGTGTACAATAAAATACAAAATTAATATACAATATATACAACATTTAACATAGAACAGGTAGGAAATATATAATCAACCATGACAGGTACATTTTGTTTTGAGGTGTGTAGAGAAGGATCTCTTAAAGGACTTTAAACTTAGGGAAGATTTTAATTTGTGCGGGAGGTCGTTCCACAAATGCGGTGCTCTGTAGGAGAAGGAGGATCGGGCTGCTTTCTTTTTATATTGAGGTAGACTAAGTAAAGTGTTGGTACTGGATCGGAGGTTGTAGGAAGTGGGAACAGCTGGGGAAAGCATTGCGTTCAGGTAGGGTGGGAGTTTCCCAGAAAAGCTCTTAAACACAAGGCTAGAAAGATGAAGGGTGCGTCTGGATTCCAGCGACAGCCAGTTTAGTTCTTTTAGCATGTCACAATGGTGGGTCCTGTAATTACATTGTAGCACAAATCGGCAGAACGAGTTATACAATGTGTTGAGTTTATTAATGTGGGATTGTGATGCAGATGCATATACTACATCCCCATAATCAATGATTGGCATCAGCATTTGCTGTACAATCTTTTCCTTTACTGAAGGGCTTAGGCAGGATTTGTTTCTGTACAGGGCACCTAGTTTTGGATAAAGTTTAGATGCAAGCTTTTCTATGTGCAGGCCAAAAGATAGATTGGGGTCTAACATCATACCCAAGTATTTGAAAGAGTGGACTGCGGTCAGTGTGCCATTTGAAATTGTTTTGATGGATAGGTGAGAATTGTGTAATTTGTGTAATTTAGGTACTGTTCCAAAGATCATTGTGACAGTTTTGTCAGTGTTCAGGAACAGTTTGTTTTTTGCGATCCACTTTTCAACCTCTGTAAACTGGTCTTGGAGCACAGCCTCAAGCTGCGGTAGATCGGAATTGCTCGCATAGATTACCGTGTCATCTGCGTACATGTGTACATTTGAGGATTTGCAGACATTAGGCAGATCATTTATAAATAATGAAAATAGTAGGGGGCCGAGAATGGAACCTTGGGGAACACCACACGTGACTGGGAGAGGGAGGGAGTCGCTGTCAGAAATGGACACATATTGCGAGCGTTCCGATACATACGATCAAAACCAGTTTAGCGAATTATCACCAATACCTGAGTTTTTGAGTTTGTGCAGTAGAATGTCGTGGTCTACTGTGTCAAAGGCCTTAGCAAAATCAAGGAAAATAGCTCCAGTTAGGTCTCCTTGTTCCATGCCAGTTTGGATGTCATTGCAAACTTTTAAGAGGGCAGTTGTAGTGGAGTGATTCTGGCGAAAGCCCGATTGATCAGGGGTCAGATAATTTGATTGTTGGTAATACTCACATAGTTGCGTATGGACACATTTTTCTAAGATTTTTGACAATACTGGGAGCAATGATATAGGGCGATAGTTAGAAACCAAGGTAGTGTCACCACTTTTATGGATAGGCACTACTCTTGCAGTCTTCCAAAGTTTGGGTAAGTATCCAGACACCAAGGATTCATTAATTAGAGTTGCGACGGGTTTAGCAATTGCCGGTGCACTGAGCTTCAACAGCATTGCTGGGATTTGGTCAGGTCCGGACTGGTTTTTCATTTTTAGATTATTAAGATGTTTTTCAATGACACTAACAGGTACAGGTCTAAAAGTGAACTTGTCTATATTGGGCGTTTGCAAATTTAGTGAGACCTGATCCACATTTGTAGTTTCAGGATGTGTGCCATTTATTAGCTTGGCAATCAGGGCAGTAGAGCATCCGACAAAATAATTGTTAAAGGCATTTGCTACATCTAAGGGAAGTTTCAGGGTTTGGTTATCCACTTTGACAGTGGAGGGTTGGGAGTGGATTGGGGGAGTTTGTAGTTTATTTATGACTTTCCAAAAGTTTCTAGGGTTTGAGATGTTATTGTTCAGATTGTCATAGAAATATTGGGCTTTGGCCAATTTTGTTTGTTTTGTGCATATATTTCGCCATTGTCTATATGCACAGTGATCATTCATAGAGCCAGTACGCTTAAACTTTGACCACAAAGAATCCCGAAACTGGTACATTTGGATGAGGTCAGCTGTGATCCAGTTCATATGTGCTCCTTTTACTCTCACCTTACGCAGCGGGGCATGCAGATTCCAAATTTGTAGGAGTTCAGACTGAAAGAATTCAACAGCACAGTCTAGATCCGGGATAATGTTTAATCTGTGCCATGGGAGGTTCTTGATGTCCTTTAGAAAGGATTCAAGATTAAATTTTTTGAAGGACCTTGTTATTTTAACCTTGGGAGCGGATTTAATAGCCTTAATTTTGCGCACACAGTACACTAAACAGTGATCACTGAAAGTGTTTGGGAGAACACCGGCCTCCTGGATTCTATCAGGAGAAGTAGAGAGAATCCAATCTAGCAGGGTATGGTTAAGGCTTTTAATGTTTATGCGAGTTGGGGAGGAGATTAATTGTGTTAGCTGCAAAGTCTTAAAAAGCGTGCACGAACTATTATTTTTAGGATTCAGCCAATCAATATTAAAATCTCCAAAGACCAACAGTTCACTTTTAGGGTTTTGAGCAATGGTTTCACTAAGGAGATGGGCTATGTCAGAAAGAGTATGCACAGGGGAGCTAGGTGGGCGGTAGATTCCTGCAACAATGATTGAATTACTGCACGGGATCTCAATTGTGCCAGAGAGGAAATCAAAGGTTGCAGGAGGATTAAGGTTTTGTAAAGGGGTAAACTTTATGGAATTGTCAACATAAATAACAATGCCTCCTCCTCTCTTTGCTCTGTCATTTCTAAAACATGAATACCCCTGTATTGCAATGGCGGTGTCTGGTATTTTAGTTGTTAGCCAAGATTCTGAGAGCACAATGATTTGTGGTTTGTAATGGGAACACCAGGCTTGCAGTGCATCTAGTTTAGGGAGTAAACTACGGATGTTGCAGTGCACAAAAGAGAGGCCTTTTTTAGTGGGGAGATTAGGACTAGAATTAGCTGGGGGACCTGGGTTAGACTCCACATCATTTGCAAGGGCGAGTAACATAAGGAATAGGAATTTGGACATAATTTTTGTTTGGGCACATAGTGAATGGGATACTTTATAATTTTGTGTGGTGGGGGTAGGAGGGCTATTTTTTAGAACTCTCCACCAGCACTCAGCAGATAAGTTACAGGAACAAAGCATGGTGTATGATAATTTGTTTTCCAGTTTGAGGTGTGTGCTTATGCTGGTAGTGGTGTGAACAAAATTGAATTGAAAAAAAGGGTTATTAAGAATATCAGAATGGTTATATTTGGATTCATGTTAGTGGTATGAGGTGTGTAGTTGAAAATGAAAACCAGAAATTGTGAAAAACAAAAATTAAACAAAAAGTATATAGTATTAGTGTGTGAGATATCTATTTGTAGGGAGAGAGGGTATGTGTTCTATAGAGTTAAAAGATTGGAAGGGTGTGATGATCAGTGTTTGCACCTGTCAATTTCAAGAGGTTGAAAGTTATGTGGGAGACTATCTATAAATGTAGAATTAAGCATGGGGTGGGTGGGCGAAGCCCAAGTCTTCCAGAAGGCTACCTGTTTCAAATGGCCATGGAACAGCTGGTGGAGCTCTGAGTTCTATGCTGGGCTTGGTATGTTTAAAAATCAGACTGTGGGAGAGAGATGTATATTAGGGTCAGATGGGCTAAGAGAGTGGGGGGGGGGGTACATAGATGGACATTTGATTTAAGGTCATTTAAGGAAAAACAAAAGCTAAGATTGAGAATTACAGAGATAAGACAGAGGTATTTAAGTAGGGAAATAAAACCATTAAACAAGGAACAAGAAAGATATATGGGCCTGAGCTGGTTAAACTAACTTAACATGATGGACAAAGACAAAGGTGATAAAATACTTTGCATGATTAGCACAGGCTATAGTTACAAAGACATGAAAATGTATACATTGAAAATAATAAAACTAAATAATAGTCACGAAATATAAAAACATTACACATTCAACAAAATTAACAGGTTATGTAGATATAGAATGAAATGTGAGTCTTCCAGAAGGCTACCTGTTTCAAATGGCCATGGAACAGCTGGTGGAGCTCTGAGTTCTATGCTGGGCTTGGTATGTTTAAAAATCAGACTGTTTCAAATGGCCATGGAACAGCTGGTGGAGCTCTGAGTTCTATGCTGGGCTTGGTATGTTTAAAAATCAGACTGTTTCAAATGGCCATGGAACAGCTGGTGGAGCTCTGAGTTCTATGCTGGGCTTGGTATGTTTAAAAATCAGACTGTTTGTTTCAAATGGCCATGGAACAGCTGGTGGATCTGAAGACCGGAAATGAGGGCCACCAGGCAGCCCCCACTGGACCACCAGGGATTTAAGGTAATTTTTTTAGTCACCCCCCCCTCTCCTCATCATCCCCCTTTCCTCATCACCCCCTGCCTCTCACAATCACCCCCCCTCTCCTCATCACCCCCACCCTCTTACAATAACCCCCCTCTCACAATCACCCCCCCCTCTCCTCATCACCCCCTCCCTCTTACAATCACCCCCCTCTCACAATCACCCCCCTCTCCTCATCACCCCCTCCCCCTCACAATCAATCACCCCCCCTCTCCTCATCACCCCCTCCCTCTCACAATCACCCCCCCACCCCCACCCCCTCATCTCGACTTTTTTTATTTATTATCCGTGCCACATTTTTTATAAAGGTTAGTACCAATCACAACATGTTTCATTTAGCATATTGATATATATCACAGTAATTATGTATTTTATTGTCTCTCATGTAATTTACAAAATTAAAAATGGGAGGTGAAAGGGCCTCATAAGTGGAATAGCCTAGGGCCTCTTTTCATCTAAATCCGGCCCTGGTCATGCCCTCACTCCCTCAGTCACTCAGTCACTCTGCCATCTGTCACCCACTCCCTCACTGTCTCACCACCTCCCTCACTCTGCCATCCCTCCCTCTGTCACTCTGCCACCTGTCACCCCCTCCCTCATTGTGTCAACCCCTCCATCAGTCACTCTGCCACTTGACACCCCCTCCCTCAGTCACTCTGCTCCCTGTCACCCACTCAGTCACCTGTGTCATCCCGTCCCTCCTTCAGTCACTCTGCCACCTATCACCCACTCTGTCACCCACTCAGTCACTCTGCCACCTGTCACCCCCTCCCTCACTGTCACCCCCTCCCTTCTGCATCCACTATACACACACAGACTGCATCCACTATACACACACTGCATTCACTATACGACACACACACACTGCATTCACTATACACACACTGCATCCACTATACACACACACACAGATTGCATTCACTATACACACACACACACACACACACACACCTCCACTGCATCCACTATACACACACACCTCCACTGCATCCACTATACACACACTGTGGCGAAACCAACCTCGCCACTGGGCCCTGGAGAAGCCTGTTTGCTAGCCTCCTACCTGCTGACTATGGCCCCTGGGTTATTTGGGGCATATTGTACTGTATATTGCTGCTACTGGCCCTTTTAACAGCATCTATGGACATATTGGGACTTTTGGGACTACTGTCCCTTTAAGACTGTGATACATATTCTAGTGTACTGCCTGTAATATTATATGTGTATTAAGTTTAACCTGGGATATGTATGCAGCATTCATCTGATTGTTCGGTAGAATCACTCCATTTATTATATTGAGTGAAACTACCGAACAACCAGACCACCCAGGAATAAGTGTGCCTCCAATTACAGTTTGCAACAATGTTGCAAACGGGTAATTGGCAATCAGTGTAATGTATTCTTTGTCCTCTGGGTGGCCGCCATTCGGGAAACAAACACGTGGCGGCGGCCATCTTAAACTACCGAACAGCGGTGTTTTGCCGTCGAGTGTCTGGAACTAAAATCGGACACTTGACTAGGCAAACACCGCTGAGACCTCCATACTTCCAGAAATTCGTATGGAAACTACCGAATGACCCGCCGTTCGGTAGAAAGAACCCCATAAACAAGGGAATTCATTCAAACCCTCTCCAGGCTCTATAACACAGGCAATTCGCCTGTTTTCATTCCCTTGTTTGTGACCGACCGCAGGGCCAAAATGCATGGAACTGTTTTCGGATACTTTACCCATGCGGTCGGTCAAATCTTTGGAACCCCATATCTCACGAACCATTCATCCGAATTACTTGAATTTTGGATATGTTGTCCCCCTGAATAAGGGCTATCCAGCGATGCTGGATTTAAAGGTGTACCCCCGGGTTTTGGGGTACATCCAGAACTTGGCTGAAAAAGTGTACCGGATAATTGAGTTTAATGTTATCTGAGGGGAGGGGATGTGTGGGCTGAACCATGTATGTGATTGGTTATTTTATGCCTCCCCCTGGGTGTGGCCTGTATGTGGATTAGTGTAATAAAAGCCAGGCTGGATGAGCCAGTCCAGAGTTCCTGTTTTAACCTCAAAGTGATGTGTCGTCTCATTATTGGGGGAAGGATTTATTGTATGCTGTTCCAGTTGACTGCTAGGGGTACAAGCCTATTCGTATGGTTCCTATTCAATGGTCTACAGCATTCATACGCTTGGGAGAATTTAAAGGTTTCTTGGATTCGGTGATTATGGTGTCTGCCAGAGTGCTTGGAGTCCTCAGGAAGCACTAGGAGCATCCATTAACGGAGGTACCAAGTCGGGGTGCCAGGTGATCCGTTACACACACACATTGCATCAACTATACACACACACACTGCATCCACTATGCACACACACTCTGCATTCACTATATATACACACGCTCTGCCTCTGCTATCCACACACTGCATCCATTACAAAATACACACATGCTGCATCCACTATACAGACACACAATGCATTCACTACACACACTGCATGCAATCCACAGCCACTGCACACACTGCATCCACTACACAAATACACACTCTGCATCCACTACACACACTGCCTAACATAATGGATGTGGGTGTTTTTTCTTGGTGTGGTTTTGTTGGGGATGGGGGGCGGCATTAAATCCTATGATCCAGGCAGCAAAATGCCTTGGGCCGGCCCTGGCTGGGACACCAGCAAAAATACTATCTCACAAATAAAGAAATGCATAGAATGAGGCACCCAACTTTATTTTATAATATGTATCACTCAGTTCCATATTTCATGTTGTAATGCATCACATCACATATTAAAGGACCACTATAGTGTCAGGAAAACAAACCCATTCTCCTGACACTATGTCATCCTTGGGGGACCCTCAAACTGAGGGTCCCCCTCCCGTGGCACTGAAGGGGTTAAAACCTCTTCAGCAGCTTACCTTAATCCGGCGCCGGGCTCCTTCGGCGCTGGTGACCTCTTCTCCCCCGCTGACGACAGCTCCCGAGTGGAGCGGAATGCGCATGCGCGGCAAGAGCCGCGTGCGCATTCTAACAGTCGCAGAAGCTTGCAGAAGCTCCTCTAGCGACTGTCAGGAAGAGAGGCACTAGAAGTTGGATTAACCCTGCTATGTAAAAATAGCAGTTTCTCTGAAACTGCTATGTTTACATGTGAAGGGTTAAAACCTGAGGGACCTGGCACCCAGACCACTTCATTGAGCTGAAGTGGTCTGGGTGACTATAGTGTCCCTTTATTTGTCAAATTATAACTCATAAGTAAAATTTAAAACTCTCATTTGCCACATGTAATATGTTAAGGATTGGTGCCTGACATATCCTTGCTTTAAGATGCTATATTCTAACTTCCGTGTAATATCTGTATGTTATGGACGTAAATTAGGATTAGTAAAATGTCTATTTACTCTGTGTATCTGTGCTCATTATTCACTGTGCTAACCTGGCTGCTAGAGTAACTGCTCCCCTTCTAACACCTCCCCTCCTGTGTTCAGTAACTGCTCCTGCTCCCTCTCCTATCGACTAACCACCACATGTAAAAAGATGGCGCTGGAATCTGGAGGAGAGATCCATGATGACAGTGACATCACACCCTGTGGGATGGCATTAGATAAAACACTTAACACATAACCAATTATTGATGTATTTTCTCTGTTATCTATAACTATGCATGTGACGTATTTCTGTCTTCATAAGGGGCTCTCCGCACCCTGATTAAACATTCCTGGAGCATTTCATCAACGCACTTAATATCAATAATTTGGACAGGGGCAGATATTCAAATAATCAAACACTTGATTTGATACACAACATGTAAGCGTGTGTCTGCAGTGTAAGAGTTAGGGGATGTAGTTTAAGACGAGGGATTTATTCATTACTCATTGTATTGAAAATTGCATAGCAAAAATATTGTGAATACATGAAGCTGCTATGTTTCTTCATTTTACTTTTGTTTATATTCTGGCTCTCAAGATTCTGTCTGGTCCCAAAGTGGAGGGCAAATATATTAGACCCAATATTCTGTCTCAACTGTTCTGGTTTAATCTCTTAATGGCTAAATGTAAAACGATTTTAAATCCTATTGTTAAAGATCTAATTTATACATTAATAAAGGTAAAGAAAAAAATTAAGTTGGCTAGTACGTGGCGCTTAGAGGCCCCAATTGAAATACTTTGAAATCATGAACAAGATGTAAATGTGGTCCAATAAAGATCCAGAGGTACATTAAAAAATATTATCGATAAAGAAGACATTATGCCTTTTCCTTACCTTCAGAGTAAATTCAAGCGTCCTAATAAAGAATTTTCTCTCAAAATACTTTTGATGGGAAAAATAATTTTGACATCACACTTTTTAGAACACTTTCTACAGAGTTGCATATTTGGTAAAAAAATGTTATCCAAAATATTGAGAATATTTAGTTCGGAAACAAATAATTTGAAGATAATAAGGCTTCTCCAATATACAGATGTTATTCCAAATTAGATAGACACTTCCCTTATTTCGAATTAAGAAAAGTATCCAAAATATACATTGTATTACCATACTGGAATTACATTATAAACTAATATACAGGTGGTATCTGGTTCCCACTCGATTAAATAAGATCTTAGAAGCAACTATGATAAATGTTGGAAAAGTCACTCAGAAATGGGTCACCTATTCCACATATGATGGGATTTTTTTCCTTAGTATACTAACTCCTTACATGTTTCTGTGGAATATTGACTATCCATTTTGTAAGAAATGTCACGAATATCTAATAATACATATTCTGTTTGCAACAGAGATCGATTTGGCTCGTAATTGGAAATTTACAGAATATATAAGTTAGTTAACAGCATGTAACCAAATCTCATATCAATTAAAACATTTTTTTTAACTAGAGGTATACTGGAAAAATATTCCTACTGGCTTACTTGAAATTTTACATTAAAGGACCACGCTAGGCACCCAGACCACTTCAGCTTAATGAAGTGGTCTGGGTGCCTGGTCCAGCTAGGTTTAACCCTTTTTTATATAAACATAGCAGTTTCAGAGAAACTGCTATGTTTATATAAGGGTTAAGCCAGCCTCTAAATCCTCTAGTGGCTGTCTCATTGACAGCCGCTAGAGGCGCTTGCGTGATTCTCACTGTGAAAATCACAGTGAGCGCACGCAAGCATCCATAGGAAAGCATTGTAAATGCTTTCCTATGCGACCGGCAGAATGCGCGCGCAGCTCTTGCCGCGCATTCAGCCGAAAAGGAGGATCGGAGGCGGAGAGGAGGAGGAGGAGGAGGAGGATTAAAGTGGTCCTTTAACCCCTTAAGGACACATGACGTGTCTGACACGTCATGATTCCCTTTTATTCCAGAAGTTTGGTCCTTAAGGGGTTAATTCCAATAAATTAACGATAACTTAATGATTACCTATATCCTTAAGTATCCTCGCATATAATTTTGTATAATTTTGTATATATTGTGCATTAATATTGTTTTTGTATTTTATTGTACCTTAATGTAACAATGCAATGATTTGTGGGCCCAGGACATACTTGAAAACGAGAGAAATCTCAATGGATCTTTCCTGGTAAAAATATTTTATAAATAAATCATTTATATTATCTTTTTTATGATTTCTTCCTTCTTCTTTTTTGCTTCCTCTTCTCTGATGACCCCAGATGTATGTAAGTATTACCCCATAATGGCATACCATTTGAAAAAGTAGACAAGCCAAGGTATTGAAAGTGGGGTATGTTTAGTCTTTTTTAGTAGCCACTTAGTCACAAACACAGGCCAAAGTTAGCGTTCATATTTGTTTTTGTGTGAAAAAAGCAAAACACTAATATTTGGCCAATGTTTGTGACTAAGTGGCTACTAAGAAAGATTGGACATACCCCACTTGCAATACCTCGGGTTGTCTACTTTTGCAAATGGTATGCCATCATGGGGTAATTCTCATTCCTGGGCTACCATACGCTCTCAAAGGCAACATAACCAATCTGGCAAATTTCAATGTAAAAAAAATGAAATGCAAGCCTCATATGTGACTCTCTAACTTTTCAAAACACCATAAAACCTGTACATGGGTGGGTACTGTTATTCTCGGGAGACTTCACTAAACACAAATATTAGTGTTTTAAACCAATAAAGCATATTACAACAATAATATAGTCCATAAAAGTGCCGTTCACTTGTAAAAAATGAAAAAAACGTCAATTTTACTTAAAATATCATCGTTTTAATACAATTTACCAGTTTCAAACACTAATATTTGAGTTCAGCGAAGTCTCCCAAGTAAAACAGTACCCCCTATGTACAGGTTTTATGGTGTCTTGGAGAGCTACAGGGTCAAATATAGTGCTTGCGAATTCAATTCTCTGCACTTTCTCCCTGTGTTGTCAGGCATGTCAATCAAATTTTAATTAATAAAATCACATAATTATGTTAAAAGATTATTTAAATATACACGTAGAATTTTAATATACATGCATTTATAGGTATTTAAATTCTACGTGTATACTAATGTAATCTTTTATGTAATTATATGTATTTATCTATGTTTATATATATATGCGGTTATTTGTATTTTATATATAGATAGATATATATATAGAATGTCATTCTAAGTATATTTTGTTACCAATATATATATATATTTTTTTTTTTTTGTCAATCTTTCTTTTATTGAGGCAGGGATTAAATGGGGTACAGAATAAAGAAGAGGGGATGCACAGTATTTGTACAGAGTGGGATCGCTTTAACACAGTAGTACATCTCCTACAAATGACAGCCTCATTTTATATTTTATATTAAGCAGGCTTTTCAGTAGATTAATAGCACGCATAAAGTAACAGTCAAAATGGTAGTTTACACTAAGCGATTGAATCATCAGGAGTTAAATGAATGAAACAAATGTAAAACAGGACGATAGGAACAAATCGTAAATAGCTCAACATTAAGTGCAGATAAGTCATGTTAAGGTAGCTAGCATTTAAGTTAGGCAAGATTACACTTTAAAGCCTACAAGGTACTAAAATATAATGAAAATAATAACTTGCTCCTGTGCCTACCGAGTGAGTGATACAGTGTAGACGGTGGGGCGGATTACATGAGTGTCAGGCAGGCTAGCTCAGCTTCTTTAGGGAGGTGCATTAGTGCACCGGCTAGTGGTGCTAGTCTAGTTAGATAGAGTTTAAACTGAAAGCTGGCATAAAACAATTACAAAGGGTAAGCTCGCATGGTTCAAAATAGCATAAAAAAGAAGATTTAAATTGAGAATATCAAGCTTTGATGCATTAATAAAACAGTGTTGATGCTTAGTTACACGAGCGTATGGTAATTATGGTTATGCTTAGGGTTATAGGTGTGTGACATGGCAGTTATTTTTTAAATTGTATTATGTTTGCCGTGTACAAAATGTTACAGGCAGGCTCGAGGTGTTCTCGCTTAACGTGCGGGGTCTTGTTAAACAGGCACAATTTTATAATATGTAATATAGGCAGGCAAGGTCATTTAATGCAGTATAACATCAACTTAAAGTGTATAAGTAAGCCGTAAACAGGCTGGGTCCATTCGTCGGTCTGGTAATAACGTGAGAGATACAGGCTTGTTTAACCTTACCAATGCTTGTTTGCACTGCAAAATATTAGGTGCAAGTTTCGTCTGAGGCAACAGCATTATAGATGAAATAGAAAAAAATTAAAATAAATACTTTAAACATAAATGTAAACTACGTGGTGTCAACAAGGTGAGAGCAATGTCTTTGGTGCAATTCGATTCAGTCAGCCGATGCCGGCTCTGTGTGCTGTGCTTGCAAGCCGGGGTTGGAGGCAGGGTTGATGAGAACAAAAACATAACAATAGTTGGGTCTAGGGTTGGGGAGGCGCCCCACGGGTGCAGTACTGTTCAGTCCAAGTGTCACTGTTCCTTGTGCGCCAACCCTGTAGAAGGCTCCGGGGTGGTGAATGCGTTGAAGATGGCAGTCAGTGGTCGAGAGTGCTGGATTGAGCCGTTAGACGTCGACCTCCATATGCGTGCTGGTTGTAGGGACCGGCAGTCCATGCGGTCACCCGTCTCCGTTCAGGTGGTGATGGTAGCGTAAGAGTCCGGGGTTAGGCCTTGTGGGACAAATGGGACAGTCCTGGCTGGGTCCCATCGATGTTGCGGGGAGGATTGGTTCTGCTGGATCGGAGGTGTGAGGGAGTCCATAGTTAGGCCTAAGGAGTGCAGGAGTGGCGTCGCGTCACTTAAGTCACGTATGCGGTGTATGTCAGGACCCTGTTGGACCGCAAGGGTGTGAGACGGCCGCCAGCGGTAGCCAAGGCCTTTTTTGCGGAGGATGGCGGTGAGTGGTTGGAGGGACCGTCTCCAAGCTAGGGTATTGCTGGAGAGGTCTGCGTAGAAATGTATATCTTTGCCCTCATGTTGTGGAGGCGCCTTACCCCGCAGGGCGTCCAATATCGCCATCTTGTCGGAGCTATTCCGGAATGCTATTATGGTGTCTCTAGTTGATCCAGTGGGCGCCTTTGGTGACTTGGGGACCCGGAAAATGCGCTCTGGGCGGATGCGCTCTGCCTGTGCTGGTGGCATTATGTTTGCGAGTAGGCTCTTGACGGTTTGCGGCAGGTCCGCATCTGTGGCGTTCTCTGGGAGCCCCCTGAGTTTCAAGTTATTACGCCGCCTGGTATCTTCGTTCTCGGCCATGCGGTGGTCGTGAGAGCGTAGCCGCAGCTGCAGCTCCTGCACGGTGCGTTGGAGGTCCCTTATGTCCTCAGCATGCGTTTCGGTTCGGTTCTCTATGGTGGTTAGGCGGTTCGTCACCCCCTTTAGGTCTCCCCTCAGCGCAGTGATCTCCTTGTGGAAGTCCTTGTGGTGGTCGGCTAGCATTTGCTGAAGGATCACCACTGTCACTGGCATGGAGTCTTGTGGGGGGTTGGCCGGTGGCGAGGGACGTCTGGTAGTGTGAGTCGGTAGGTATTCCTCACCTGAGAGGTCATCGGAAAAATCCGAACAGCCTCCGTGGAGTGTCGCCATGTTGGCTTCGTTTGTGCCTCGGGCCTGCCGCCACATGTCTCCTATGGTGAGTCCCGGGTTGATTTTCCCCGGATTTCTTTTTCCGGTTTTGCGCCCCATGGTGTTGGGGTGTGTGTCGAGGGCTTTTGCCGTGGTTTGGTAGCAGGATGGCTGATTGTTTGCCCGTTTTCCTCGCTTGGGCCTCGGAGCTCTCGATCAGTGCGACCGCTCGCCTCGGTTGCTAAGCCCCGCCTCAATATATATATATATTAATAACAAAATACAGTTAGAATGAAATATATTATATAATTTATATTGAATTTTGTTTCAATATTTTATTTATTTATTTTATTTATTTATTATTGTAATTATACGTGTATATATATATAATATATATGTGTATATATCTATTATATATAATATATATACATATTATATATGTAACGTCATTCTAAGTGTATTTTAATATTAATATATATACTAATATTAATATTAAAATACACTTTGTATGACGTTACATATATATAATATGTATATATATTATATATATATATAATATATATATATATATATATATATATATATATATATATATAAAAATACTTTTAATTTAATTTTAAACATGTTTAAATTTTTTTTTTTTTTTTACACTACCTACCAGCAGGGGGACTGTCTGATATTTTAGACAGTTCCCCTGCTGGCAGATCCACAGCCAGCTATAGGGGGCCATGTGATCGCTCTTTGAGAGCGATCACATGGCCCCCGGGGGCCTGATTTGCCGGGGGAGGGCTGCCTGGGCTGTGAGGCAGCCCTAAAGAAGAGGATTGCGGCGGAGGTGAGTACATCTCACCTCCTGGGGGCTTAAGCCATTACGGCATTCTATGCCGCCGCGATGGCTTTAAAGCCCTTTAAAGCCGGGATGGCATAGAACGCCATCACGCAGTTAAGGGGTTAATAAAGATCTATAAATATAAAAAATTAAAAAAACATGTTTTATTCAGTTCCTATTCTAAGTTAACTATTTTAGCTTTGTTATTAAATTTGATTTAAAATTGACCTTTTTGACCTCAATTTGCCTTTTGGAGAACAATAGTTTGAATACACAATGCCATTATAACTGGATGTGTTTTTTGTGCAGCATTTTTGTGAATACATAAGCTTCAGTGTGTGCTGTGTCAGTGACTGTGTATCTATGTGTGCAGTGACTTTGTCAGTCAGTTTGGCAGTGCTTTGTATACTGTTTGTGTCTGTGTGCACTGACTATATGAGTGCATTTAATTTTGCTTTCCCGTGTTAGAAACCACAAGAAAATGTTAAGGTATTAGTGGCATTTTAAACAACAACATTTTTTGATAATACACAGATGTGGTGGATCATTATAGGGGAAGGGAAAATTTTCTTTATAGCAGGAATCAGCACAGATTTTGTATAAGAATATTAAGTGTCCACATCACTTGGTAGCCAACGTCAATATCAGGAAACTCGTACAATCCCCCATTGCATGGGCACTGAGTCCTCTTCCTTAGGGTCTGGTGTTCTAGTAGGAAGTGTGTACAGTTATCAGATTCCAATGCACACATCTCTTACTGCGGCCTTTCACCTACCAGAGTGATATAGGATGCAGGTTTGATATATAACTTAATTCAGCACCCTGCATCATTCCTGCCGGGGTTAGGCATCAACGCAAGATGTCCAATGGAACCAAGTAACTATACACAACTCCAGATCCAGCTATTCGAAGTTTGGAAATGCCACCAGTTCAGAGAATGGCTATTAAGTTGGTTTATGGATTGCAGGAAAAAACTTACCAGGAAAGGTTAAAGGATCCTAACATTTATAGTTTTGAGGAAAGACGAGATAGGGGAGGATAAGAGAAACATTTAAATACATAAAGGGAATCAACACAGTAAAGGAAGAGACTATATTTAAAAGAGGAAAAACTACCACAACAAGAGGACATAGTCTTAAATTAGAGGGACAAATGTTTAAAAATAATATCAGGAAGTATTACTTTACTGAGAGGGTAGTGGATGCATGGAATAGCCTTCCAGCTGAAGTGGTAGGGGTTAACACAGTGAGGGAGTTTAAGCATGCATGGGATAGGCATAAGGCTATTCTAGACTTAGGATAAGGCCACAGACTAATTAAAAGTATTTTGAAATATTGGGCAGACTAGATGGGCCAAATGGTTTTTATCTGCCGTCACATTCTATGTTTCTATGTTTCTATGTCCTTCTATATGCACAGAGCCTAGGGCAAGGGCTTGCATCTTTGTTAACAGTTTCACTATTTTGACCTCTTACTTTATTAAGTGACCCAGAGAGAACTGGGAAAGGTCAAGAATGTCTTTTAAGCATAAAATTACCAACGAGGAGCAGTAGTTTTGAATTTAGAAAGATTGTTTTGTTATGTTGCTAGCTCTGGAGATTACAATCCAATAGTGCTATTACCCTGGAATTTCACCCCACAGCAATTACAATTTACTAACGATGTCCAGAAAAACATTTACTAATGATTTGTTGTTTTACTTTGTGTTGGGGTTATTTTTATTTTTTTTTGCTTACTGTTATGAACTTATTTGAACTAAAGGAAACACAAAGTTGTAGCTATTCAGCATGAGGTTTATTTAACCAGTAGGCTGCAATGGCCATGTGCCAAAGGTGACAAGGGAGATAAAAGTATCTCCTCGATGTGCCCCTGCAGGGCCAGTGCTGCCTGAGCGCTGTAAGAGAGATTGTGTTTTGTGGCCAGCGATCGCCCTCATGGATCAGCCAGCAGTTGTGAAGAGTTGTTACAATGTTCAGGTACCTTCCACAGTGCAGGCCCAGTGTGCATGCTCTGCATGTTCAACCACCGGACCACCAGGGAAACCAATTCCTCCTGTAAAGGATAAAGGTAAGGCAGGGGAATAATTGTATGTTCCTACGGACAAAAGCTATTACTTAGGGAAGTGTTCTGGATCAGAGAATTGGATACTCTTAGCCCTAGGGGCCTAAATGTTAAAAACTACCTTACTTTGAGTAACTATGTTTCTGATTTTGATTATATTAGGATTTGAATAACAATTATGTTATTGTTTTTTTGTTACAGATGTTCTACACCCGGATTCAGATCCTTTTTCCAACATACGTGCACATTGGACACTTCATAGTATCGGGGCACATTTATTAAATATTACAGTCAGTAACTATGCAATTTTTGCTATTTTTTTACCATGAATTGTCATTATTTCGATTCATTCAAACAGTACATGGTCAATTGACCATGTACACATGTGCCCTGCGGGGTTAGAGGTGGGAAGGATTTTGCCACTTGCAATGCTGGCGGGTCACAAGGGCATCGGCAACGATCTGTGATCCCCTTGCGATCATGTAGCACAGAGGTCCATGTAATTAGAGCGCTTGTCCACGAGGGCACTGTAAGGCAGAAAAAAACAATATATAAGGCGCCCTGAGGTAACAGCTGGCGCTAAAAAAGTTAAAGAAAAACTGTATTGGCCCTGTTCCCCACCCTTCCTCTTCCCCCTAGAATTTTTTATTTTATTTTTGGTTACAATTATATATTTTGAAAGTAAATAAGTTATGGTTTGTAAACAGACAAACAAAAAAGTGTTCAGTAGGAGGTAACATGCACTTGCATAATAACGCCCACTGAATCTTATTCACCAGGGAGACACTCCAGTTGTGTCTCAGGGCTTAACCCCTAAATAATGTAAAAGACTATAACACTCACTCACAAAAAAACATTGTGAGCAAGTGTTATCTGGATTATTGAACAGTATTGGAATAACCACTATATAACCAAATGAAAGAAAGTCAAGTACTTTTTTTACTTTAATTGATGTGCTAGGAAAAGGATCTTTTAGATACTCGATTTGCCCTGGTATAGTCTTATTATCATGTTTATAGTCATGCTCAAGTAGAATGCTTTCTGCTATTTTTCTGTGAAACCTTGTGTGTCAGGCAACTTGTATTATTTACTGGGCACATTTTCACGATGGGCATTTAAACCAAGCTACTTTAAGCATGCTAATTATTATTTAAACACTATCATTTCTACTTCTTTCCTCTGTCTGTCTAGCAAGATTTTAAGGGAGAGAGGCTTTACCTTAACTTCTATCTCTGTTAACTCTAATGATCTCAATTGTAAGTTGAAAACATTTGTTACATTTAAAGTTCTTTTATATTAGATATTATTTGGGCACTAACGTTTTTCACTTTAATTGGTGTGCTAGGAACAAGGTGTCTTTTAGATACTTGATTTTCCTGGGTATAGTCTTATTATCATTTTTATAGCCATGCTCATGTAGAATGTTTTTTTTTTTTTTTTTTTCATTTTTCAGTAAGAAATGCATTATGTGAAATTCATTATTATTATTTGTAGTACATTTATATACAATGTTTTCACTGTTATTATCTATTTTTCATTATTTTTCGTATTGTTTTATTATCTGTAAAAATCATTGCAACAAACCCTAAGGCTGTACTCTTGCCAGTCTGTCGTTATGGCACACTCGCACAATGAAGTTTGAGCATCATGTGACTACACCATGCGACATGCTGAGCTTGGCCGCAATATAAAAGCTGTTTTTAAGTGCTTTCCTTATGTGGCTTTGCCACAGTGGTTTTCCCTTTGCAGCTGTACTGTGATGGCTATTTGGCCCTTGTCGGCCGCCATATGCATCCTCTGGTGCTTGTAGCGATCATGCCCTGTAGTGCTTGCTGCACCTTATTCCCAAATTCCTTATTTGGCATAAAAGGCACTCCAATTTTGCCCTTGGTCGTCCTTTCTTTTCTTTAATGATTACTGCTTAAATAAAATAGTTTTTCTGACATGTTTGCCATTGGTTAATTAGAATTTTGCCTATAAGGTTCAATCAGTGGGATCTTGATGCAGTTCATGCAATTAATGAAGTAAGTGTATGTTTGCAATTTCACTTATATTTCTATATATATATATATATATATATATATACATACATATATATATATATATATATATATATATATATATATATGTGTGTATGTGTGTGTATATATATATATGTATATATATATGTGTATGTGTGTATATATATATGTGTATATATATATGTGTATGTGTGTATATATATATGTATATATATATATATATGTGTATGTGTGTGTATATATATATATGTATATATATATATATATATATATATGTGTATATATATATATATATAGAGAGAGAGAGAGAGAGAGGGACACAGGGACACATCTCATTGGATTCTCCAAATAAACCTGCTACCTTTTGTACCTCGAGTGCCTAGATCACATTGTTCTTTCCATAACTTTAGAATGGAATATGCAGAACAGGGTTGTATCTAATTCTTTTTATCACTACTAATTAAAACCACCAAAAGTGTTGTTGCATCAATTCATTCATTTTCTTTTGTCCCATGTGGCAAACAGGAATATCTTGGTAAAAAACAGTGCAGGGGATGGTAGTTGTACTTTACTGTAGCTCTTCCTCAAAGTCGCCTAAATCTTCACTCTGTGCATCTTCTTCATGAACTCAAGGTCACAAAGAAGCCAGGTCTAATGGGTATACAGGAACAGGAGAACATCAAAATCGAACATAGCCGAGAACAGGAAAATACTGGAAAAATCAATCATTAAGCTGGGTCAAATAACAGAAAATCGTGAAGAAGGATAAACTAATGCGCTTAAGAACTCTGAGACCATGAAAGGCTGAACAGTTGCAAAATTCAGGTATACACTGATCAGCCACATTAAGATCGCCTGGCTATTATTGTGTAGGCCCTCCACATCCTGCCAAAACAGCTCTGAAGCGTCAAGACATGGACTCCACAAGACCTGTCCTGTGGTATTTGGCACATTATCAGCAGATCCTTTAAATCCTGCAAGTTGCGAGGGGAGGCCTTCATGGATCAGTTTTGTTTTTGCAGCAGATCCCACGATACTCAATCAGATTTTGGAGGAAATTTGGAGGCCAAGGCTACACCATAACTTTTTTCGTGATGTTCTTCAAGCCAAACCTGAACATTTTTTCAGTGTGGCAGGGTGTATTATCCTGGTGAAAGAGGTCACTGCCAGCAGCCAACACAACTGCCTTTGAGTGGTGTAAGTGATCTGCAACAATCTCTAGCTAGGTGGTACGCGTCAAAGTAACATCCACATTAATGCCAGGACCCAAGGTTTCCCAGCATAACATTGCCCAGAGCATAACACGGCCTCCTTACCATAGTGCATCCTGCTGCTGTCTGTTCCCCAGGTAAATGACACACATGCACCCTCCATCCACCTTGATATAGATCCAACTTGATCTTTGTTATATTCAGGGGAACCCAAATTGTATCAAGTGCACTTGGAGAAGCGTGAATTAGACACCAGACGCGTGTTGGTTATCAAAATAAGCCTCTGACCTTTATTTTATCAGTTTGCCTTTTATACATTAAAAAGTAGGTGCTTACGTGCAAATACTCATAGAACAGTAGTAGGAATGGAGTGAAATAACAGTGGAGGAGTACAAATAAGACATAGGGATGAACGTCATGACAAAATTATATGTCCCTGATAGCGTGCTGGATCTGGTAACACTAATATATATTGCTATTATTTTTAGTCTACAATTTCAACCAGTTGTTAAAGACATTTGGTTTATAATGGTGTCAGATTACTTTGCTTAACCCCTTAAGGACCAAACTTCTGGAATAAAAGGGAATCATGACATGTCACACATGTCATGTGTCCTTAAGGGGTTAAACACAATAGAATGCCATTAAACAGCAATTTGGGTGGATACGCAAATTTCCATCGGATTTTGTTACTTCAACATATCATATAATCATTGTTTTATTATCTTAATGCCCACTAGTAAATATAAAATATCATAAAGGAAGGCAATATGATGCTGGCTTGGCAGATGTCTATAAAACAAGTGATTTGTCTTACAATACGCTCATCTCTTGACACACATTATAAAAAACAAAAAGACAAACTGTGGCTATTTATAAACAATTCTATTCATTGATGGAAGATAACAGAATAACAGGGACATTGTTATAAGGGTTTTTACACTGGCTGGAGTGGTGAGTGAGGTCCTGAAAGCCCCGAGTCTAAATGTGGAAACATTTTATGGTTAGCCATGAATCCCTTTTAATACTTTTAATACTGAGAAATAATACCTCCAATTACATAATTACATAATGATTGACAGTGTCATTTCAAAAGGCATCGTGTTAGGAATTATTAGCCATGTACTATAGTCACCTAAATTACTTCAGCTAAATAAAGCAGTTTTAGTGTATAGATCATTCCCCTGCAATTTCACTGCTCAATTCACAATCATTTAGGAGTTAAATCACTTTGTTTCTGTTTATGCAGCCCTAGCCACACCTCCCCTGGCTATGATTGACAGAGCCTGCATGAAAAAAAAAAACTGGTTTCACTTTCAAACAGATGTAATTTACCTTAAATAATCTAAATTGAACTTTAATCACATACAGGAGGCTCTTGCAGGGTCTATCAAGCTATTAACATAGCAGGGGATAAGAAAATCTTAATTAAACAGAACTTGCAATAAAGAAAGCCTAAATAGGGCTCTCTTTACAGGAAGTGTTTATGGAAGGCTGTGCAAGTCACATGCAGGGAGGTGTGACTAGAGTTCATAAACAAAGGGATTTAACTCCTAAATGGCAGAGGATTGAGCAGTGAGGCTGCAGGGGCATGTTCTATACACCCAAAACTGCTTCAATAAGCTAAAGTTGTTCAGGTGACTATAGTGTCCCTTTAATGTTTTAATCTACATCAGATATGTCCAAATGCAACATCTTACCATATGCACGACTTTTACATCCTTTGATGAATGTTAACTTTTACTCTGTTACTGCATTAAAGTAGTTTACAGTAAATACAAAAATGTTTACTGCACAGGATAAACATTATAAATGCAGCTTTAAATATAACAAATTAAATAACGTAAATATTTCAGTTTCACTTCCCCTATGCAGATGTAATTGTATGGTTTACATATAATTTACTGATTTTTTTTGTCTATACATGTACAGGGCTTAACATTTCAAGCCCAAAGCTACTAGCCCGGCTTTAAAAGTTGCTGCTCCAAGTCTGCATGGCACACTCAATAGGAGTGAATTTCTACATGCCAGGGCTAGCTCTCACTAAATAATGGCTGTTCGCTTGAATTTCTACTCACCAGCATATGTTTTTACCCACCAATGGCTAGTTGAGAGTTGCAATTTTGAGTCTTGGACTTAGCATATATATATTTTGTTTGATTAGAGGGATGTAAACAGGGCTGCCATCAGACATTTCGGGGGCCCTTACACAGCTCAAGCTCAGTGTGTGTGTAGTGTATGCAGTGTGTTTATAGTGGATGAAGAGTGTGTGTGCATTGGATGAGGAGGGTGAGTATGGTGGATGCAGTATGTGCATGTAGTGCATGCGACATGTGTAATGTGGATGCAGTGTGTGTAGTGGTTGCAGTGTGTGTGGTGGGTATAGTGTGTGTGTAGAGGATGCAGTGCGTATAGTGGATGCAGAGTGTGGGTTTGTATAGTGAATGCAGATTGTATGTTTGCGTAATAAATGCAGTTTGTGTGTGTAGTGTGTGTGTGTAGGAGCCGCGGGTTGCCGACCCCTGGTCTAGATGAATATTCTTGTTCATTAATGTCATTATTGGTAAATTTTCAAGCTGGACAAAAGTGGGAAGTGGTGTCCCTCAGGGTTCAGTTTTGGGACCACTTCTATTTAACATATTTATAAATGATCTTGAAATAGGCATTGAAAGCCATGTTTTAGTGTTTGCAGATGACACAAATGTTTGTAAAGTAATACAATGTGAGCAGGATATTGCTTTGCTGCCGAGGGATTTAGATAGATTGGGGGACTTGGCACTAAAATGGCAGATGACATTTAATGTAGAGAAATGCAAAGTTTATGTACTTCGGGGTCAAGAATGCACAAGCAACTTACACCTTAAATGGTAGTGAATTTTTTCAAGTGAGTTTGCCACAAACTCCTGGAGGAGCGTGCTTGCCAGCCTCCTGCCCACAGACTATGGGGCCTGCAGAGAAACCTGTAAAAGACTACCAAACTTGACTGACTGTTAGCACTGATTTCCCTGGAACTGTTTTGGGCATGGGGCCATGCTTGCAGTCGGTCAAAACTATGACTTCCAGGAAATTCCTGAACCGATCTGGGTGCTTTATGATATGTTGTTCACCCAGATCGGGGCTATCAGATGTGACTTTTATGGGGATATGTTGGATTTTGGGGTACTTTCTGAACTTTGTGAAAATTAGTTGTTTCTGCCTGGACATAATTGAGTTACTTACAAGACTTTACTCAATTATCTCCTAAGCAGAGGGGAGGGATTGTGTGCTGTACATGGGCCTATCAAAGACTGTATGTTTGTTCTGATTGGTTTAGGTCCTTTGTGTTCCTGTGCCCCATCAGGTCCAGGGGGTGTTGCTCTGGCCTGGAAATTTGTATAAAAGTCTAGTGTGTCCCATTAAACTTGAGATTCCTGCTTACACTCCAAAACTGCGTGTTATTGGAGGGAAAGATTTGCTCCTGTTTCATCTGTTCCAGCTTGCAGGAGATTCAACGGGGAAAGTCCTTGTAAGTAGAGTTGAGCGAACCTGGACCCCGGACCCGAACACGGACATATCACTATCAATGTTCGGGTTGGAGTTCAGTGTTCGGCGATTTAATGGCATGTTTTGAAAGGCTGCAGGGCAGCCAATCAACAAGTGTTTGACTCGTGTGCCCTTAGAAGCCATCACAGCCATGCCTACTAATGGGGGGGACCTAATAAATAAAAGTTGGGGGGGGACCTAATGTCCTCCCCCCGGCCCCACCCCTGAGCGGTGGGTGGGGGCCATAAATAAGAATTTGGGGGGGAACCTACTGTCCTACCCCCACCCCCACCCCTGCGCGGTGGGTGGGGGCCCTAAATAACAATAAGGGGGGGAACCTACTGTCATCCCCCCCCCAGGGCCCCCACCCCTGAGTGGTGGGTGGGGGCCACAAATAAAAATTGGGGGGGACCTAATGTCCTCCCCCTGGCCCTCACCCCTGAGCGGCAGGTGGGGGCCCTAAATAAAAATGTATCCTCCCAGGTGACTAGGGGTCCCCAAATTATTTTTAGGACCTAGGGGTCCTAAAAATAATGAGGGGGGACTCTTATCTAAATACCTGTAAAAAAAAAAATAGACTTACCATTTCATGTCTTCTTTCTTCTACACTCTTCTTTATTCAGCCCCCAAAAAAGGGCAAATAAAAATCCATAATAACCGACGCACTTTAAAAAATATTTTTTTTAAAAAACGAGCGCAAAATAAAAAAAATAATTTTCACACATGGAGTTCTCCGCGCAGACTGAGCTCTGCAGGGCGGGGGAAGGCTTATAAAGCCTTGCCCCGCCCTGCAATTTTGCTCAGAGCACTCTGATTGGTGGGTTTAAGCCATCCAATCAGAGTGCTCTGACAGGTAAATTAAGTGACTGACAGGTAAGTCTCTACATTTACCTGTCACAGCACTCTGATTGGTTGGCTTGAAATCCATAACACTCTGATTCGTGGATTAAGTAACCAACCAGAGTGCTCTGTGTCATTTTACACAGCGTGGGAAAATTCCAAAGTACTTTCCCACGCTGTGCAATATGACACAGAGCACTCTGATTGGCTGGATTTCAAGCTAACCAATCAGAGTGCTCTGTCATTTTACACAGCGTGGGAAAGTTCTTTGGAATTCTCCCACGCTGTGTAATTTTACTCATAACACTCTGATTGGTAGATTAAGTAACCAATCAGAGTGTTATGAGTTAAGTTACACAGTGTGGGAAAATTCCAAAGAACTTTCCCACGCTGTGTAAAATGACACAGAGCACTCTGTACCCCCCCCCCAAAGTCTTATTTATGGCCCCCACCCACCGATCAGGGGTGGGGGCTGGGGGAGAGGACAGTAGGTCCCCTCCCTTATTGTTATTTAGGGTCCCCACCCGCCGCACAGGGGTGGGGGCCTGGGGGGAGGACATTAGGTCCCCACCTTTTTGTTATTTAGGGCCCCCACCTGCCGCTCAGGGGTGGGGGCCAGGGGGGAGGACACTAGGTCCCCCCCTCCACATTGTTATTTAGGACCCCCCCCCCCCATCGCACAGGGGTGGGGGCAATAGGTTTTTAGTTTTTTTTTTTACAGTGAGCAGCCACTGTTTACTAGACACGCCCCTACTCGCGGTATAGCGAGTAGGGTCCGAATTTACTAATACTAAGTAATCTTTACTTAGTATTAGTAAATGTGGATGAAAGACCAATTTCGGTCTTTCAGCCTTTTGGTAGATAGCTCCCTAATACCGTGGGAATCAGGGAGTTGTCTACTAAGCGGCTGCTTATTTTATGTATTTTATGTTATTTTAAGTGATTTCCCTATCCATATTTGTTTGCAAGGCACTTGTCCTACTCTTACCCCCATTTTACTTCCTTTTGCAGCCCTCTAGCCCTTTCCAGGACTTTTTAGAGCCATTTTTGTGCCCAAAAGTTCTGGTCCCCATTGACTTCAATGGGGTTCGGGTTCAGGGTTAAGTTCGATCCTGAACTCTGAAATTTTTTCAAAGTTCGGCCGAACCCACCAGACCCGAACATCCAGGTGTCCACTCAACTCTACTTGTAAGGACTAGAGCTAATTCCCCATTAAGTTCCAGAGTTCCCAGGACTGAGTGTCGTCCAGTGCCTAAGGGTGTCAGAGCTAATTTTCCCTTCGGATCCAGGAAAGAGGTCACGGTTCCAGGGCCCCAGTCAAGCTATGGCGACTGAGTGCAAGAAGTGCTGCAGTTTGTCCCCTGTTCCAGCTAGGAAGTGGTCCTTTGGCGGAGGTACCCAGTCGGGGTACCAGGTGATCCGTTTGGGAATTGTTGTAAACAACAAATTAAGCAGCAATATGCAATGTCAATCTGCAGTTGCTAAGGCCAGTAAGGTTTTTCTCATGTATAAATACATTCTTGGGATGAAAATATAATTTTGCCTCTTTATAAATCGCTGGTAAGACCACACCTTAAATATACTGTGCAATTTTGGGCACCTGTTCTAAAGAAGGATATCATGGCACAAGAAAAAGTGCAGAGACAAGCTACAAAATTGATAAAAGGAATGGAGCATTTTAGTTACGAAGAAAGGTTAAAAAATGTAAATCTCTTTAGTTTGGAAAAACAGCGCCTCAGTGGGGATATGATAACATTATACAAATATGTTCGGGGCCAGCACAAATCATTATCTGGACATCTATTCATAAACAGGGCTATACATAGTGAAAATATATTAAAAGTGGAGCGCAAAAATACTTATACAGATGACGTATTTTTCGTCAAGATAATTCCATTGACGTGAAAAAAAGAAGGGCTAAAAATATATAGTGCAATTCTGTCATAGCCTGTGTACATTCACATATCACTATAAAGTTTAAAGATGAAGAATACTAGTATATTGCACATAGACATATATTGCACATACAATTATATTGCATTTTGTGTATGCAAATATATGGCACATAGAACTATATGCACATACTGAACAAAGTAAAAGAGGTGAGATATACTGTCTCTTACTAGAGATCACTGGTGAGCATATGCGGATTACACCGCTACTCACAAAGGCTCAGACCTCCAATCAGTCAGTGTAATCCAAGACACTTGCGTGATTAGGTTTCCTTGTTGTAATGGAGTTTTCTCGTGTATATCTCCACTGCAGCTATTCTTCGAATCTCGCGAGCTTTGTCTCCACCCACCATGTGGCGGTTTTATCAGAGTCCATACAGATGTTTATACAACAATTCGATAAATACTTCCAAAATCATAACATACATGGATATCATTTCTAATTAGTGGGATAATAGCTGCTTGGTCCAACAAGATATCTGACTGACATTTTGGGGTCAAGAAGGAATTTTTTCCTAGTTTGTTGCAAAATTGGAACCGCTTCAGACTAGGTTTTTCGCCTTCTTTTGGATCAACAGCGAAAACATATGTGAGGAAGGCGGAACTTGATGGACACAAGTCTTTTCAGCCTATGTCACTATGTACAATCCAACAAATACAGTCACACAGGCACATACATACAGGCACACAGTCATACAATCTATACATACAGATACACTGTCATACAAACACAGACATACAGATACAAATATGGACATACATACACAGTCATACAGAGACATAGACACAGTCATACAGAGACATAGACACAGTCATACAGAGACATAAAGACATAGCCATATAGCTATACAGTGACATACAGTCACAGACAAAGACATAAAGAGACATACAACACAGTCATACAGAGACATAAAGAGATATACAGACACAGGTATACAGAGACATACATACACAGACATTTTGTCACACAGAGATATATAGACATAGGTATACAGAGACATACAGATAGACATACAGAGACATACATACACAGCTATAAAGAGCCATACATATACAGACATACAATCATACAGAGCCATACATACAGTCATACAGATACAGACATATAGGCATACAGAGACATAAAAATAGGCATACAGAGACATACATACAGTGTCGGGAACAAAGTTTGGTGGACAGAGCCAAGATGTAGATAAATGCTGAAGGCAAAGAACCAGTTCGCAGTACCAAAGGATTAGATGAAGAGAATAGTCGGGGAAGCCAAAGGTCAGGACAGGCAGAATGGGTTCAGAAGCGATGATAAAGGCAAGGGTCAAAACTAGGAACAGAATCAGGATCAGGATACTGGAGAGTCTCTGAAGGTCTTTACACAATCAGGAGCACAGTACAACTGAGCGAAGAGTGATGGGTTTGTGCGACTTAAATAGGGAAAGTGGGTGGTCTTGTTAATTGAGGTTTCACCCTGGTCTCCACCTCCTGTACTCTTAAAAGGCTCTGTGTCAGCGCACACGCGACCTTTAATTCCCCTGAGGTTCTTCCTTCTGTGTGGTCGCACGTGGAAGCAGCAGCGTTCTCACGAACAGGCTTCTAATCGTGCTGGGTTTGGGAGCTGGCGTTCCGTACGAGTTCTGTCTGCAGTATAGGTGAGTAGCATTCGCATTAACAGAGGTGGTGTTCATTCGCATGGAGTTCTTCCTTCTGTATCTGGTAAGTGGCGTTCTTGCAAACAGAGGTGCTGTTCGCATGAACGTGAGCGGTCGGCGTGGGTGATTGAACCGATCGCACTGCCTGGGGGGCTGCGTTCTGACACGGCATCCTCGTGGAGTGAGTGAGAGACCCAGCATGGGAGCGCGAGGTAGGTGAGTGAGGGGACAAGGACCTAATACACAGTCATAAAGAGATATATACACACAGACACAGGCATTCAGAGGCATACAGGGGCATACATAAAGAGTCATACAGAGACATACATACAGTCATACAGAGAGATACATACACAGTCATACAGAGACATACATACACAGACATAGTAATACAGAGACATACAGACACAGGCAGTAATACATGCAGTCAAAATTACATACTTACATCTCAACCCTGGGAAGCATGCTGTCCGGCTCTTTGATCTGTAGATCCAATACAGCAGTCCCATTACTAGGTGCCAGCCGCACTGTGTGCTATACAGAGAGCAGGGATATAACATGCTCCATATCCACACCCCCTCCACACAGCCTGCGGCATGCAGTGTAGGAGGCTTGGCCACAAAGAGGTCATGGAGCTCAGTCACGCTACATTAAGTGACCAGCAGTAGAGAAGCTCTGTGCGCTTCCCACCTGCCGGTCACACTGACATCACCAAGTGCCCTAAGGTGATCACCTGTGACGACTTATGGTAGCGCCGGCTCTGGGTTTTGCATCTCACCCAGGCACCAAGCCTCATTTAATGTCAGGTGATGCGCATCCAGATCCAGATAATGCAGAGCTGCAGGGATCAGATGCCAATCCCGCATGCTATTCATTAGATGAGAGCGTCAGCTAACTGCTCTCAGCCAACCAAAAACCCTCTGTGCAAAGAATATGCACAGAATTTATATTAACCAGTAGTGATGTCGCGAACATAAAATTTTCCGTTCGCGAACGGCGAACACGAACTTCCGCAAATGTTCGCGAACGGGCGAACCGGGCGAACCGCCATAGACATCAGTAGGCAGGCGAATTTTAAAACCCACAGGGACTCTTTCTGGCCACAATAGTGATGGAAAAGTTGTTTCAAGGGGACTAACACCTGGACTGTGGCATGCCGGAGGGGGAACCATGGCAAACTCCCATGGAAAATTACAGTTGATGCAGAGTCTGGTTTTAATCCATAAAGGGCATAAATCACCTAACATTCCTAAATTGTTTGGAATAACGTGCTTTAAAACATCAGGTATGACGTTGTATCGATCAGGTAATGTAAGTGTTAAGCCCGCTTCACAGTGACAGACCTAACTCCCCGTTTAACGCACCGCAAACAACCGCAAACAGTCCATTTGCACAACCGCAAACTCCCCATTTGCACAAGGTTGGATACCAAGCTAGCCATGTCCCGTTCCTTGTCCTCACTGATGTCATTGAAGGTCTCTTCCTCCACCCAGCCACGTACAACAAATTTCTAGGTTTTTTTTAATGTACACTACTGTTACACCAGATATGAGTTGCACTGGTGTGACACTGTGCCCTGGCAGGCCCTGAAACGCACACGTGTGAAGGAAACTGACTGCTATTATATTACAGTCAAAAAAGTTTTTGTTTTTTAAATGCAAGCTATTGTGACACCAGATATGAGTGGTGGCACTGGGCAAGTGGGCACAGTATACGCTGTGAGCCTGACACACACGCAGGAAGGCAACTGCAATTAGATTACACAGAAAAAAAAAAAGCAGACTGATGTTCTAGCCCTAAAAAGGGCTTTTGGGGGTGCTGTCCTTACAGCAGAGATCAGATGAGTCCTTCAGGACTGTAGTGGACACTGAATACACTAGCCTAGCTATCGATTTCCCTATTAAATCAGCAGCAGCGACACTGTCCCTCCTCTCACTAAGAATGCAGCTTCCGGGGGGCTTCCGGGGGGCGGGGCCTAGCTGTCATGGAGGAAAGACGCACTTCGTGTGAGCTCCCTCAATATCTCACTTTAAGCAGCTATCAACAAGTGAATTTCACCCCAGAAGGGGATGACCCAGCAATGTTGCTCCTACCTGACCGACCCGACATGCTTAATAGCGGTCAGCAACTCGACAGAGTCTTACTTACCTCCACGTGGCAAGTGTGGCCTGGTGCTCACCGGGCGCGAGAGGCGGCCGATCTCCTGATCCAGGAGCAGCTACTTCCCGGCAGGAGCTCCGTTACCCCCCCCCCCCCCCGCCTCGGACCAGTGGGGGTTATCCCGGTCCACCCCTGAGAGGCTGTCTAGAGCTAATGGACACACAAAGCACAGCCGCCCAGGCTGACCTACTCATCTGCGACTCTCCCAATATGGCGGCAGCCGCGTGTCCTCTCGGTACCAGCAAAGCATGGCAGGATATTGAGTCTAAGCTGGACAGACTCTTTAATCAATTTTGGAAGCAAATAACAAGCAACAAGCTCCACCACAGCCCCAACAAGCTCCACCACAGCTAAGCGAAGCAGTCCCCATTAAAATCCACCAACGCAAAAGGCGTCGAAGACGGGACCGGAGGCACAAACAGAAATGCAGAGCCTGCCCCACGTCAAGCACTCCCCTCCACCTTAAGCCACCACAATCCCGCACCGGACGTGAAGCACCACCGGGACAGATCCGACCACCCGACAAAACAAGCTTCCACCACCTCAAGCCGCGAACCCAGCACTCAGGCAGAGACTTGCCTTTGTTGTTCCAGGTATCAGGGACTCCCAGGGTCTGCACCTGGCGCCCAAAAGGGATCGGATGAGCACAAGCAGTAAACAGCAGCCTGCCAAGCATGTCCCACTATAGCCAATCCTCCACACCATGCCTTTAATCACATGAACTGCTCTCTGCACATTAACTAATCGTAAAGTAGCAAGCGTTTAAACATGTCATTATTTCACCTCCTAAAGAGTTTATTGTCGTAGTTCCTTACATGCCTTTACCTTAACCGTTCATGTATTATGTTATTCACTAGTCTCATCTCATGGGGCGACTCACATTTGATTTATAACTAGTGGTGGAGCTGCTGATATAAATACACAGTTGATAACGTGCGAGCTACACCCTAAACATGACAGCCATCTTTCACAACAATGTACTGCTATATACTCATACCCTCAGTGCAACTAGCCATGATATACGCACGTTCAGCCTAGCATGCTCAAATATAACACACTTCTGTCTAAAAAAATAAAAAAGAATAAAAAAAAAAGAATGCAGCTTCCGAATGAATCTAAAATGGATGCTGTCCAGGAGGTGGGAGGGTCTGGGAGGGATGGAGGGTCTGCTGCTGATTGGCTGGAATGTGTCTGCTGACTGTGAGGAACAGGGTCAAAGTTTACTAAATGATGATGAATAGGGGGCGGACCGAACATCGCATATGTTCGCTGTCCGTGGCGAACGCGAACAAGCTATGTTCGCCAGGAACTATTTGCCCGCGAACCGTTCGGGACATCTTTAGCTACTTCGTGTCACAGGATTGGTGCTTAGTGAGTAGCCCTAGTGTGTCCGGTGGGGCCTGGATAACTTCCGTCGGTCCAGTCATAATAAAGTAACTATACCTTAAGCATGACATTCTCAGCATTCTACACCTATATGGCTGCTTGGTAGTGATGGAGACTTGCATTTATAAGGCCACTGGATACTCCCACAACTTATGGCTAATAGGCCTGTAGAGCTGTGGTTTTGATTTTGCTCTTACGGCTTGCATAGAGCTACAGAATGCCTCCCTTCATTTTTATCAAAGCCCTAAAGCACCTTAAGATCCCCAAAACGAAATAGTCATTTAGCCCTGTAGTACACACTTAAAAATTGACACGAGTACAGTTGGGACTTCAGCTCCATTAGCTCTTTCGAGCAATGACACTGATATGCTTCATTATAATGTACATAGTAAGCAGTGACGGAACTACCGTAGTCGTAGGGGTTGCAGCTGTGACCGGGCGTGTCACTCCAGGGGGCCCGGCAGTCCTGTGGACCCCTGCGACTGTGGTGCCCACCGGCTAAGTAATGCGCACCTTTGGGTGGCCCATGCGGTTAGGGCCACCCGATAGCAATGTATTTCCAGGTGGCCCGGTCAGCGCTGCGGCGCTTTAACAGCGTGACTGGGCCCCCATGTGATGACATCAGAACTGGGAGGAAGTGACTCCCAGCTTACACTGGGAGCAGCGCGGGAGGAAGGAGAGGAGGGAGTCAGTGTGGGAACTCTGACTTACGTCAGGCTGAGCCACTAGGCTCCAGGCAAAGTCACCCACCTGCACCTAAAAGGTAGGAAACACGAGGGTGACTAAAACATTTTTTATATGTGTCTGTATGTGTGTGTGATTGTATGTGTGTGTGTGTGTGTGTGTTTGTGAATGTGTGTCTGTATGCGTGTGTGTGTATGTCTATATGTATGTGTGTCTGTATGTATGTTTGTCTGTCTGTCTGTGTGTCTGTATGTATGTGTCTGTGTGTGTGTATATGTATGTGTGTGTCTCTGTATGTATGTGTGTGTCTCTGTATATGTGTGTGTCTGCATGTGTAGGGGGAACGTATGGAAGGGGGAAGGTACACGTATGGGGGGGGCCCAGGGCAATTTTCACACAGAGGCCCCGTGGTTTCTAGTTACGCCTCTGATAGGAAAGTATATTACCTTCAATGAATAACAATGTAGACTATGCAACATTAACTTTGAAAACTACACATAAAAATACATTGTCATTCTAATTTTTATAAAGGGTCAATATAATTTACAGCACTGCATAACAGGAAAAAAAGCTATACATGTACCTATGATAAAGCAGGTTTGCTGTACAGCAAGCATGTCAAACATGTACTTTTCTAAATAAACCTACGTTTCTATGGTAACCAAAGTTTTTTGTTTTTTTTGCGGCCCACATAAATGTAAACCATGTTTATTTGGCCCGTCTTAGCCTTTGAGTTTGACATGCTTGCTGTACAGGAACAAAGGATGATGAGGGCCCTTCTCAAATGAGTTTACAGCCTAAAGGAAAAGAGATATAATTACCCAAAGGGTAAGCATGCATTGTATCCAAAAGGATCTATCAATCAACATGATATCTAAATTATGCGAAGGGGTCTAGGTCAATGGCAGGCAAAAGTGGAAATGAGTACCTTAAAGTTACAATTGCACCATAGAATTGTAGTCATTGACACCATTTTTAAATTCATGCAAAGTCTAAATAATTTAACCCCTTCACTACTAAACCTCTCAGAACTTTGTATTAGTCCTGTACACACAGAGAAATAAAGAATAAAGATCCAGGCTGGCATCATACACCAAGTAAAATCAATATGCGATGGAGGAGAGGGGGGAAAAGTGGGGGGGGGGGGGTTGTGACGGGAAAGCAGGGACAGTGCCTCATCCAGCCTATTTCGTACCCCATCATGACTGCCCCAGCCCTCAAAGTCAATCATTATCCCAAAGTTACAGATCTGACTTGCCAACATCCCTTACCAAGTTCTTGTAACATGCCAGAGGCTGTTCCCTTTGGAGACCTGGTGCAGATATGGGTATGGCCCAGCTCAAGATTTAGACCCTCTCATCCGAATTTTCAAGAGTCTGCAAGAGCTCACAGGATGACACCGGAAACAAGGGGCTCTCAAGGGACTTAAACCTAGATAGAAAGCGTGAAGTTACGCTTGGGTAAAAGGCCAAAGCTAGCATGCTTGGCATCATCTGCCAATGTGAAAACTTGGCTTGGCAGACAGCGGCCAGGATTGAAGCAAGCAACACCATGCTTCTGGGGCCCATGAGCTAGGCTTACCCACCTCCTGTGAACAGAGGAGAGGGGGGTTAATGCTGGTTATCCAGAGGCAAGGAGGGTGGAGAAAAGCTCACTGTGCGGATTCGGTCCCATTGCCTGCGTGGTTTCAAGAGTTTGTTGTTTCCAAGCTGGAAGATTGCACAGTGTCCATTGCACAGGTTCTCCCTCACTGCAGACAGGCAGACAAGGCTCCTCACTTTATGACATGTTTATGACATCCTCTGTGTTCCATCAGTCACTGGGAGGGAGAAAAGCTCTCCCTCACTGCCTACCTGCCATTGCTCCTGTGGCTCAATGACATCCTCAGTGTTCTGTCAGGATCTGTGATATTACTGTGTGAGCCTGTTCCCAGCCAGCAGATTGCTAGGGTGATAGGCCAATCCAGGCTGCATTTTAGCCGCGAGGCAAACAAGGCATTTGCCTTGGGCGGCATTTTCCAGGGGGCGGCAAAAAACGCTGCCCCCAAATGCCCAGGGCAAATGCCTTGTTAGCCTTGTGGCTAACTGACATGCTGGGCTGGGCTGGGCTGGCTGCTGGGCGCTGGCTGGCGGGCGGCTGGCGAGGGAGCACTTCCTCTGAGCGGTCTGCTCAGCTCCCTCGCGCACCGCAGAGTGAGGCTGGGAGCCGGAAGATGACGCCTAGGGCAGCACAAAACCAGGATACACCACTGATAAAACGTCCCTGCCCTTACCCACTGAGAATTAGGAGGGTACATGCCAATGATAGTACTGGTAGTATGCTCACTGACTAGCCACTACAGCCTTTGTTTAGACTGGTGATTTTTTTTACTTGTCTTAGTCCTGTGCTAAAGAGAGAATTGAGAACGATTTTGCTTTCTTTGTGAAAACTAAAAAAAAAAGTTTTCTTGAGCATCCCCACAAATTATATATTGTTCTTTTTCAAAATACTTTGTTCTATCAATAGAACAAATAAAATAGTTTTTGTTAACCTCCTTGTTAACCCGATAATGTAAAACATGGAAATTGTAATAAAATGCATGTCAAACATATACAGTGTATTAATGTATTTTTTCTAAAGCAAACAATAATTTTAAAGTTTTATAATTGTGTTTAGTTCCCCTTTGTTAAACACCAACATAAGGAATAAAATGAAATAATTCTCTATTGCATATAAACATTTGAAGATTGAGTAGCAAATGTTCTGGTTTGTTGGGGTTTTTTTGTGTTTGTTTATGTTTTGTCTTTGCTCTTTCCTGTAGTTCAGTAATAAATTAAATAAAACAAGATATATAATCCCTTGTTGCTGTACATGTGTAAACACTACAGAAAATGAAAATGTCATTGTGATAATATTTAATTGCCTTTGGAGATTTAAACTATACAGTTGTGTTTAAAAGTTTGCATATCCTTAGAGAATTGGTAATATATGTACCATTTTAAAGGGGGAAAAAGAGTGAGCAAGCAAAACACATTTCTTTTATTTCTTATGAGATTCTTTAACTGTAGGTTATAACAGAATGGCACAATCATAAAACAAAACATGGCAACAAAGAAAAAAATGAAATGACCCCTGTTCAAAAGTCTGTATACCCTTAGTTCTTAATACTGTGTATTGTCCCCTTTAGCATCAATGACAGTGTGCAGTCTTTTGTAATAGTTGTCAAAGAGGCCCCTAACTCTTGCAGGTGGTATAGCTGCCGATTCAACTTGGCAACATGCCTCCAGGTCATGCAAAGTCTTTGGTCGTCTTGCATGTATCTCGTTTGAGATCTCCCCAGAGTGGCTCGATGATATTGAGGTCAGAAGACTGTGATGGTCACTCCAGAACCTTCATCTTTTTCTGCTGTAACCACTGGAGGGTCAACTTGGCCTTGTGCTTAGGATCATTGTCATGCTGGAAAGTCCAAGAGTGTCCCATACGCAGTCTTCGTGTAGAAGAATGCAAATTGTCTGCCAGTATTTTCTGATAACATGATGCATTCATCTTGCCATCGATTTTCACAAGATTCCCCATGCCTATAGAGCTCACACACCCCCAAAACATCAGTGAGCCAACACCATGCTTCAAAGTGGGGATGGTATTCTTTTCACTATAGACCTTGTTGACCCCTCTCCAAACATAGCACTAAAGCTTGTGACCATAAAGCTCTATTTTGGTCTCATCACTCCAAATTACAGTGTGCCAGAAGCTGTGAGGCGTGTCAAGTTTTGTCAGGCATAGTGTAACCAGGCTTTTAGTGGCATTGGCGCAGTAAAGGCTTCTTTCTGGCAACTCGACTATGCAGCTCATTTTTGTTCAAGTATCGTCGTATTATGCTCCTTGAGTTGAAATAACCACACCGTCTTTTTCCAGAGCAGCCTGTATTTCTCCTAAGGTTACCTGTGTGTTTTTCTTTGTATTCCGAGCAATTCTTCTGGCATTTGTGGCTGAAATCTTTCTTGGTCTACCTCACCCTGGCTTTGGTATCAAGAGATGCCTTCATTTTTCACTTCTTAATAAGTGATTGAACAGAACTGACTGGCCTTTTCAATGCTTTGGATATCTTTTTATATCCTTTCCCATCTTTGTAAAGTTCCATTACCTTGTTACGCCGGTCTTTTGACGGTTCTTTTCTGCTCCCCATGGCTTAGTATCTAGCCTGCTCAGTGCATCCACATAGGAACTAATAAACTCATTGACTATTTAAACACAGAAACTAATTGCAATTTAAAAAGCCACAGGCATAGGAAATTAACCTTTAATTGCTATTTTTTATAGCAAATTGTGAGCCATTCCTTTTGAATTTTATATTCATTGTTTTCTATGTATTTTTAAACATCTGTCCACTCTGCCTGTCCGCCCCTTCCACCTTATTTTCTGCAAGTTCCAACATTACTTTAAGGAGAAAATGTATGCATGTCATTATAAATGCAAAACTCCCTCTATTCCTGACAATTAATCTTATTTTATTCCTGACCATGAAAGTACAAATTAAATTTATGAATATGCACTTATTCATTTTATTTGGATTTATGATTCATTAAAAACGTTTTTTTAACTACTGTATATACTCGAGTATAAGTCGACCCGAATATAAGTCCAGACCCCTAATTTTACCCCCAAAAAACTGGGAAAACTTATTGACTCGAGTATAAGACTAGGGTGGGAAATTCAGCAGCTAGTGATAAATTTCTAAATAAAATGATATCCCCCCAAAAATATTTTAATTGAATATTTATTTACAGTGTGTGTATATAATGAATGCAGTGTGTGTGTATATAATGTAGTGTGTTTGTATGAATGCGGTGTGTGTGTATGAGTGCAGTGTGTGTGTATGAGTGCAGTGTGTGTGTGTTTTAATGCAGGGTGTTTGTATGAATGTGGTGTGTGTGTATGAGTTCAGTGTGTGTGTGTGTGTATGAATGCAGTGTGTGTGTATGAATGCAGTGTGTGTGTGTATGAGTGCAGTCTGTGTGTGTGATGCAGAGTGTGTTTGTGTGTGTAATGCAGAGCCTTGGTGGGGGGTGGGCATTTTTATTATTATTTTTTTATATCATTATTATTATTTTAATAAAAATAAAGGTATGGGAAAAAAAGAGTACAGTTTGGTGCTACTATCACCTAGTGTGAATCACTCAACCACACAAAATTTAAAGTGCACAGAAAATATATAATGGTGAGAGCACTCAAATACATGCAGTTAGACTTTTTACCAGTACTGTCTTGGGTATATATCTAAAAACAACAAGACATAAAAAGAAACATAGAATAATATTGTCATGAATGTATATAATGACCATAAGATACTGGTTAAACTCACATGCTTCTGAGTCCCTTATGCAAGCTGACTCAGACTATGAACTTGTAATGGAGATGAAAGTCTTTTAGACTGGATGTCTTGTATTAATGTAGATGATATGGATGAGTCTTCTCTGGATGTAAACTTTACAATTATTCCAGGATACAGGATCAAAGTAAAACTTATTTATTTGATACAAAAACAAAGACTATTAAAACTCAAATACAAATAAAAATTGTCCATAAAATGTACCACAACGCGTTTCGGCAAAGGAGCCTTTCTCAAGTGGTGATGTCTGTTCATCTCCAGTGTTTCTGTTTATATTATGAAGAGTTTGGCGCTCTTTTCCGCGGTGTCCGTGTTCTCTTACTTCCGCTTTCGTCATCATCGGTCGTCCGACGTGTCCCGTACTTCATGACGTCTTTCCGGCGCCGTATACCGGAAGTATTACGGGCGCCATTTTGAAATGTCCTTGCAATACATAATTTGCCAGTTCTTGGTAAAAATCAATCAATTAAGCATAAATGGGAATATAAACACTTATTAAAAAAAAATAGAAGAGAGGTATTGTTAGATTAAAGGAAAATAGCCATAAGATATATATAAAAACTAAATATAAAAACTATAATTAATTTCAGTCCTTTGGACATGTATTCTAAAATGATTTAAAGAGACAGTTTAAAAATTTATACATGTTTTATATATATGAATTAACTTCAAAGTCTGCATTCAACCCATATGGAGACAAGGTTTCCATGTTAAAAATCCATTTCATTTCAGTTTTATTGAGGAGGTTCTCTATATCCCCTCCCCTCCAGTGTACTTTAACTGCTTCTATTCCCATAAATTCAATACCTTGTGTGCTGCCACCAGGGACTTCTAAAAAATGTTTAGACACACTATGTAGGGTGTATTTCCTATTAATATTATAAATATGTTCCCTAATTCGTATTTTAAGTGGCCTGGATGTTCTGCCAATATATTGATATCCACAGGGGCAGGTGATCATATAAATTACATTTTTGGAATTACAGGTTAAAAAGGATTTAATATCATAAGATTTTTTTGTGTGGAATGAATCAAATTTGGTAACATTTTTATTTTTATGTTTTCTTAAAGTGCAGCCTCTACATGTCCCACAATAATAAAAACCATTCTCTCTTTTGAACAAAGTTAAAAATTGTGAATTCTTTTCTTTATCTAAAAAGCTCGAAGTTAAAACCTGTTTAAAACTTTTGCTCCTCTAAAAATGACTTTAGGTTTAGCTCCTAAGTACTGCTGTATATCTTGGTCCTGTTCTAAAATGTGCCAATTTTTCTTGATTATTTTTTGTAATTGATTACTATTTGAGCTATAATAAAAAATAATGGGTATAGTAGTGTTGTCTTCCTTTTGTTCTTTTTTCTTGTATTTTAAAATATTTTCCCTTGTTTCTTGTCCTACTTCATCCTTTATACATTTTAGCAAGTTTTGATTATTCCCCTTTTCCACTAGTTGGTTTATTAAAATGTGTGTTTGTTCTTCATATTGTTGAGTTTCTGTACAGTTAAGTTTTATTCTTAAGAATTGTCCTTTAGGTATGTTCGCCAACCATGGTGTAAAATGGCAACTTTTCAAATTAATAAAACTATTTACATCTACCAGTTTAAAAAAGTTTTACTTTTAATCTGGTTCTCCTCAACATAGATGCATAAATCCAAAAAATCCTGTATCCTGGAATAATTGTAAAGTTTACATCCAGAGAAGACTCATCCATATCATCTACATTAACCCCTTAAGGACCGGACTTTTTTTGCGATGTTGTACATTTGCGACCAGGCATCTTTTTGACACTTTTGTGGTGGTTGTGTTTAGCTGTAATTTTCCGCTCTCTCATTTACTGTTCCCATACAAATTATATATTGTTTTTTTCAGGACAAAAGGGGCTTTCTTTACATACCATTATTTATATAATCTCATGTAATTTAATTTTTAAAAAATGAAAAAATATGATGAAAAATTGAAAAAAATACATGTTTTTTGACTTTTATGTAAAAAATCTTTTACTCATCTACAAAAGCGAATGAAAAAAACTGCTAAAAAGATTCAAAATTTTGTCCTGAGTTTAAAAATACCCAGTGTTTACATGCTTTTTGCTATTTTTTTGCATGTTATAGGGCTATAGGTACAAGTAGGATATTGCGGTTTCAAAACCTATATTTTTAAAATGTATCAATAGTGGCATTGTAACACTATTATCTGTCATAAATCGCTAAATAACACCCCACATGTACATATTTTTTTTAAAGTAGACAACCCAGGGTATTCAATATGGGGTATGTCCAGACTTTTTTAGTAGCCACTTAGTCGCAAACACTGGCCAAAGTTAGCGTTCATATTTGTTTGTGTGTGAAAAAAGTAAAAAACTAAATTGAACGCTAATTTTGGCCAGTGTTTGTGACTAAGTGGTTACTAAAAAAGACTGGACATACCCCATTTGCAATACCTTGGGTTGTCTACTTTTGCAAATGGTATGCCATCATGGGGGTAATTCTCATTCCTGGGCTACCATACGCTCTCAAAGGCAACGTAACCAACCTGGCCATTTTCAATGTAAAAATATGACCCATATATTTGACCCTGTAACTTTCAAAAACGCTATAAAACCTGTACATGGGGAGTACTGTTATACCCAGGAGACTTTGCTGAACACAAATATTAGTGTTTCAAAACTGGAAAATGTATCACAACAATTACATCATCAGTAAAAGTGCTGTTTGTGTGTGAAAAATGCAAAAAAAGTCACTTTCACTGACAATATCATCGCTGTGATATGTTTTACTGTTTTGAATCACTAATATTTGTGTTCAGCGAAGTCTCCCGAGTAAAACAGTACCCCCCATGTACAGGTTTTAGGGTGTCGTAGAACGTTACAGGGTAAAATACAGTGATAGCAAATTAAATTCTCTAGACTTTCGGCCTGGGTTGGCAGGCAGGTCCCTTAAATTGCAATCAATAAAATAACTTAATTATGTAAAAATATTACATAAATACGCACGTAGAATTTAAATATATATGCATATTTATATATTTGAAGTCTACGTGTATATTTATATAATTATTTATGTAATTTTGTATATGGACATATGAATAGTTCGTATTCTTTTTATTTATTTATATATACATAGATATATATACAATTTCATTCTAAGTGTATTTTGATATAAATATATATATATTAATATCAAAATACAGTTAGAATAAAATTTCGTATAGATATATAATTTTTTTTAAAATTTTTATTATTATTTTTAATTTTTTTAGTTTCATTTAAATTACTTATTATTTGTAGTTTATAATAATATATATACAATATATATAGTTATTATATATATTATATATATACACGTGTGTAATTTAATTATAAGTGTATTTTTATATTAATATATGTACATATTAATATAAAAATACACTTAGTATGACATTATATATATGATATTTAGATGTATATTATATATATATAATATACGTCTATATATCATATATATATATACACATATATAATTATTATTTTTATTTATTAACTTTAAACTTTATTTTTTTATGATTTTACACTAAGCAGGGAGACTGCCTGTCAGCACAGACAGTCCCCCTGCAGGCAGAGACTAGGACACCTATTGTGACCATGTGGTCGCCCTGTTGGGCGATCACATGGCCACAGGGGTCCTAATCCGCCATGGGGAGACTGTCTGGGCTGCAGGCAGTCTCCCCACAACGGGAGCACCGCCGATCGTCGCCGGGGGAACGACGGCGATCGGGTAAGTACATTGGACCGTTAGGACGGTTCAGGACCGTCCTCGGTCGGCAATGCAAAAATGCAGATGACGGTCCTGAACCGTCCTCGGTCCTTAAGGGGTTAATACAAGACGTCCAGTCTAAAAGACTTTCATCTCCATTACAAGTTCATAGTCGGAGTCAGCTTGCATAAGTGACTCAGAAGCATGTGAGTTTAGCCAGTATCTTATGGTCATTATATACATTCATGACAATATTATTCTATGTTTCTTTTTATGTCTTGTTGTTTTTAGATATATACCTAAGACAGTACTGGTAAAAAGACTAACTGCATGTATTTGAGTGCTCTCACCATTATATATTTTCTGTGCACTTTAAATTTTGTGTGGTTGACTGATTCACACTAGGTGATAGTAGCACCAAACTGTACTCTTTTTTCCCATACCTTTATTTTTATTGTATTGAATATCACTCTTCTGGGATTAATTGTATATCACTACCATGTCAATTTTTAATTTACGAAAAAGTTGGCAAGGTGATATGAACCAAAGGTTTGACTTAACAAATGAAAAGTCAGAAAATAGACCAAATAAGATAAACGAAAATTTAGAAACAATTTGTTTTAGTTTAGAACGATTACTTACTAAAAAAAATGAAATATAAATGGGAAATATTTACATTAGAGAAATATGTTGAATTGAAAATAGCCCCTAGAGGTTTAAGATTTCATAAATCCCCTACCTCCGAGAATGAAAATGAGAGATTTAAGGAGGCATGGGATGGAGCTCTAGAGTCTTTTGCAAGACACATGATGGGTATCATTATTGAGCAGCATACACTCAGTTTACATCAGATGAACGAGGAAATTAATGACATCCAGAAAAACTTGAACCCTTCATAGAGATAGAAGAACTTAAGATTCTAATGGAAAGAATAATAGAAAAAATAAAAAATATAGAGAAAAAAGTAATTGAGACTAAGAAAAAGAAATAAAAAAGAGACCAGGAAGATTACCTAAAGGGTCAAATAAAACCACAGAAAAAAAGTAATGGTTTTAAAAATGCAAAAACGAATTACACTAGAGTAAATTTTAAGAAACAAGAGAATAGATTACCTCAACAAAATTACAAATCCTATGGTGACAGATCTCCTGTACAAAATCAACAACATGAAAAAGGGAACATGAAAAGAAGGGAGAATGGACTCAAGTTAAATCTAGAGTAAGAGAAAGGAAAAATTCCTTTAACCCCTTAAGGACCAAACTTCTGGAATAAAATGGAATCATGACGTGTCACACACGTCATGTGTCCTTAAGGGGTTAAAGGGAATAATTACGATAGGAACAATTATAATAGGATTGATTATGATAGGAATTCTGAATATTCTTCTCCTCCTAAAAGTCGAGAAAAAACCTTAACTGTTTCAAATAGATACAGCCATCTACAGCACCTAAATGAGGAAGATCTTTTTTTAGGTCAGACAATGAGCAGAATAAAAGGAAATTTAAGAACACAGACCCCAACCAAAAGGGGGAGACAAGAAGAGGAAATAGAAAACAAAAAAGAGGAGAAAAGGAGAAGGGAGGAAATAGCGAAAAGATCTCAACGGACATAAGAATTTTTAATCTTTCCGATAAAATTTTAGATGAATCCCACATAAACGTTTTAAATAATGGTTTTAAATTTGCTCCAAGCTGCGATATTGATAAGTTTGAAACTTTTTTAGATATTAATAAATTTACACGAAAATTGTACTTAAAAAAGTTTTTTAACCAGAAATCTTTTAATAATATAACAGAAAGGGCTGAAAATAAAGATGACAAATTTTCATACTACTGCAAAAAGAAAAATATCTTGATGTAATTTTTAAACAATTAAAAGATCAAGAAACCTACCTGATATTACAAAAAAAAAACCTTTAGAAGACATAAAAAAGAAATTGAATACATTTTTAGATCAAGGATTAGAATTGGAGATACTAAATGAAAAAGAATATGATTTTCTTAAAGTCAAATTCCCAAGAATTCCTGTCCTGTATGTTTTGACTAAAGTTCACAAAGATACAAAAAAAAAAACAGGAAGGCCAATAGTTTCAGGAATTGGCTCTCTTTTATCTCCTTTATCTCAGTTTTTAGATTATTTTTTACAAGATCCAGTTTAAAAATGCCCTTCATATCTTAAAGACACTATGTCACTTTTACGAATTTTAAGTGATCTTAAATGGGAGAATGGATTGATCATGGCTACCTGTGATGTCAGCAGTCTCTATACCATTATAGAACACGAAAGAGGTTGTGAGGCTGCTAGGCATTTTTTAAATAAAGATACTGAATTGAATCCCCAACAGATAGATTTTATTATAGAAGGTATCCGAATAATCCTTTCTAATAATTTTTTTTGGTTTGAGAATAATTTTTATTTACAGACTAAGGGAATGGCTATGGGAACCAGATTTGCCCCAAGTTATGCCAACTTGTTCATGGTCCATTGGGAGGAACTTGAGATTTTTTCTAAGCCAGATTTAGGGGCAAATCTGGTCCTCTACAAACGGCATATAGACGACATTTTTATAGTGTGGAGAGGAACACAGGAGTCCCTTTTAAGTTTTTTAAATGATCTTAATCAAAATAGTTGGAATATTAATTTAATATATGAGATTAGTACCCAAAAAGTTAATTTTTGGGATTTATGCATCTATGTTGAGGAGAACCAGATTAAAAGTAAAAAAAAAAATTAAACTGGTAGATGTAAATAGTTTTATTAATTTGAAAAGTTGCCATTTTAGACCATGGTTGGCGAACATACCTAAATTACAATTCTTAAGAATAAAACGTAACTGTACAGAAACTTAACAATATGAAGAACAAACACAAATTTTAATAAACCAACTAGTGGAAAAGGGGTATAATCAAAACGTGCTAAAATGTATAAAGGATGAAGTAGGACAAGAAACAAGGGAAAATATTTTAAAATATAAGAAAAAAGAACAAAAGGAAGACAACACTACTATACCCATTATTTTTTTATTATAGCTCAAATAGTAATCAATTACAAAAAAGAATCAAGAAAAATTGGCACATTTTAGAACAGGACCAAGATATACAGCAGTACTTAGGAGCTAAACCTAAAGTCATTTTTAGAGGAGCAAAAGTTTTAAACAGGTTTTAACTTCGAGCTTTTTAGATAAAGAAAATAATTCACAATTTTTAACTATGTTCAAAAGAGAGAATGTTTTTTATTATTGTGGGACATGTAGAGGCTGCACTTTAAGAAAACATAAAAATAAAAATGTTACCAAATTTGATTCATTCCACACAAAAAAAATCTTATGATATTAAATCCTTTTTAACCTGTAATTCCAAAAAAGGTAATTTATATGATCACCTGCCCCTGTGGATATCAATATATTGGCAGAACATCCAGACCACTTAAAATACGAATTAGAGAACATATTTATAATATTAATAGGAAATACACCCTACATAGTGTGTCTAAACATTTTTTAGAAGTCCATGGTGGCAGCACACAAGGTATTGAATTTATGGGAATAGAAGCAGTTAAAGTACACTGGAGGGGAGGGGATATAGAGAACCTCCTCAATAAAACTGAAATGAAATGAATTTTTCACATGGAAACCTTGTCTCCATATGGGGTGAACGCAGACTTTGAGGTTAATTCATATATATATAAAACATGTATAAATTTTTAAACTTTAGAATACATGTCCAAAGGACTGAAATTAATTATAGTTTTTATATTTAGTTTTTATATATATCTTATGGCTATTTTCCTTTAATCTAACAATACCGCTCTTCTATTTTTCCATTTAGAAGTTTTTTTAATAAGTGTTTATATTCCCATTTATGCTTAATTGATTGATTTTACCAAGAACTGGCAAATTATGTATTGCAAGGACATTTCAAAATGGCGCCCGTAATACTTCCGGTATACGGCGCCGGAATGACGTCATGACGTACGGGACACGTCGGACGACCGATGATGATGAAAGCGGAAGTAAGAGAACACGGACACCGCGGAAAAGAGCGCCAAACTCTTCATAATATAAACAGAAACACTGGAGATGAACAGACAGCACCACTTGAGAAAGGCTCCTTTGCCGAAACGCGTGGTGGTACATTTTATGGACAATTTTTATTTGTATTTGAGTTTTAATAGTCTTTGGTTTTGTATAAAATAAATAAGTTTTACTTTGATCCTGTATCCTGGAATAATTGTAAAGTTTGCATCCAGAGAAGACTCATCCATATCATCTACATTAATACAAGACTTCCAGTCTAAAAAACTTTCATCTCCATTACAAGTTCATAGTCTGAGTCAGCTTGCATAAGGGACTCAGAAGCATGTGAGTTTAACCAGTATCTTATGGTCATTATATACATTCATGACAATATTATTCTATGTTTCTTTTTTATGTCTTGTTGTTTTTATATATATTCCCAAGACAGTACTGGTAAAAAGTCTAACTGCATGTATTTGAGTGCTCTCACCATTATATATTTTCTGTGCATTATTATTTTAATATTATTATTTTTTTATATTATTAATATTTAATTTTAATTGTATTATTATTTACATTTTTATTTTTATTTTTTTCGTCCCCCCTCCCTGCTTGTTAGCTGGCCAGGGAGAGGGGCTCTCATTCACTGGTGGTCCAGTGGATGGGCTGTGCAGGAGGGGGCTGGCAGGAAGCTCTTACTTACCTTTCCTGCAGCTCCTGTCAGCTCCCTTCTCTCACCTCCGGTCCGGTCAGCTCCCCTGTCAGCTCCCACTGTAAGTCTCGGGGTCTCTCGAGGCTCTCGCGAGACTTACAGTGGAGCTGACAAGGGAGCTGACCGGACCGGAGGAGAGAGAAGGGAGCTGAAAGGAGCTGCAGGAAAGGTAAGTAAACGCTCTCTGCCAGCCCCCAACAGGACCGCCGGGCTTGTAATGAGCCCGGCGGTCCTGGTCTGTATTATGGCAATGTAAGTTGCCATAATACACACACTCACTCGAGTATAAGACGAGTAGGGGTTTTTCAGCACAAAAAATGTGCTGAAAAACTTGTCTTATACTCGAGTATATACGGTAACTTTGTGCATTTTAAAGATGTATTGTATTGTGTATTTTTTCCTTCTTTCCTATAATAGGTATTAAATATTACTATGTATGTATATGTTTTATTTTATATTGATTATGAAGTACTTTTTAAAATTTACATAATTTAAAATGATGTTCTTTTTAAATACCAATTGGCTGCATTATAAGTGTATAATATATAGGCTCTTTTAAATGAGGACTGTATTGCTGTGTAAGATCTATTACGATCACATGGAAGTATGCAAATGGTGTCTGATTGCTTCACCTATCAGCAATAAGAATTACACTGCAACAGACCTTTAAATTCCCTGCTTGAAGATGGCGGCGACAGCATCACGTCCTGAGAAAGCCGGGCAGACCGGAGAAACGCGTTGACGTCATTCGTGGGGGCGGAGACTGCAAAAGCTCAGAGGAAATCACTCTCATGCTGTTCGTGCTTTACTGAAACCAGATCATTACATCTCGGACACTTTAACCATCTAGAGCCAGCGTCTCCAGCATTACCACCTGAGTTACTTTGGCAAAGCTTGGCAGTGAGTATCGGCGTATGCCGAGCCTACTCACCACGTTCTCTTGTAAGAGACAGTGTGTTTAACTTTTATCTTTTTTAACTTTTAACTAATAAATTTGTTTGCACTTTGTTTAAATACAACTGCGATTTTTCCTTATTTGGCTTAAACCTGATTTCCTTAACCTAACTATTTGGGCAAATTTGTGGGAATCTTGGTATATCAACATACGATGTTAAAAGCATTACTTTTCTAAGGCAGTCTTCACTATTAAAAAGAAGAAAAAAAAACTAATAGATACAAAGAATCCCAGCACATAGAGTGGTGGGTACTTACTGTATCACCTAGAGACAAAAGTAGTTGTTGCAATAGTAACTTGTACACAATCCAAATACCTATAGCTAGTGGAATGTGTGGTATAAATTAGATCTGGTGAAGAAGAAAAATATATGTAATAATAATAGAGAAAAGGACAATAAAACAGTAAAATAAGTCCTAATAGTCACCAAATAAGGTATGCTCCTATGTTACGAATATATAACAACTCAGAATCATTAGATACAGGTAGAGTTCAAAATATATAAAAAGATGTGCTTTATTAGATATGGCTCTCGGTATACGGGAACATCCCCTGATCATAAATCTAGTATTATATAGTAAAGTATCTCCTAATCATATACATCCTATAGATCTGTATAGTATATATCTCAATGGTAAACTGGTTACTCCATACATATAGTAATTTATCAATTGTACTGTCTGAAGGTATCAAACTAGTATCTAATCAGATATAACCTATATGGATTGTAATATGTAGCTAGGACAAGTTATGAAAGTGTATATACTTGTATCCTAGTTGATACCCAAAGGATTAAATGCTTTTAAAGTGTTATTAGGTAGAGAGTCAAAAGGTAAAGAATCTATAACCAGCAAAAAAGGGCTGGCAATAATACAAGTAAATAGTCTCTCTCCCTGGTAAACTAACTAGATAGACATAGGAGCAGAAGATAGATAGAAAGAAATTATAACAACATATTAATCAAAACGTGGTTTACCATAATCAAAGTGCCGTGCCCAGTGCCCATAACCCAGGAGAAAAACTGCCTGACGTGCGTTTCGGTGCTATATGAGATGTACCTTCGTCAGGGAAAAATAATGTACTGACCAAATCTCTATTATATACCTAGTTCCCCAAGGATGCTTGTCTGTGATTAACCAATGAGATGTCTAAATATGTTGGAGGGAGTGTATCCAACACTTGAATTAGATTAGTCTTCAGTGTGCGCACGTTAACATTCATCGAGCCTTGTTTGCCATTGGGCATCCAGGCTCGGTGGGAGGGGAGCCGTGGTCCTGCCCCATGTTGTGCACCTCGGGTGGCGTCATCTGTACTTCAAAGCCGCCGGTCTCTCTAATAGGAGGTAGGTGGGTGGGTACGTTAGTATACCTGTCCACCTCAGCAAACTACACTCAATTACAAGTCACTGCCCGTAGGCGAGGCTTATATTGTGGAGCTTCACTCCTATCACCTAAAGGTTCCCAAGTTTAGCCGGATAGGTATGTCATCCCAGCCCAAAAAATTCTTGAATATTATTAGTTGGGTTCCTGAATACACCTAAAAAGAACTACGAATTATCATGTATCTTATATATCGAAGGTGTGTAGAAGTATGATCGTAAAAATGAGTGATCAAAAAGTCTACTTGGATCCCAATATTATATTGGCTTGAATAAAGTGTATTAATGTATGTTCTAAATACAACTCTAATGAATGTGAAAGGTGTCTCCCATATATAGATATATAAAACTAGCGATCAGAAAGTCTACATATGTCTCAATACAATATTTCTAAAATGGCTTGGACCAAGTGTGTTAATATACATTATAGATACCACCCCAACATATATAAACAATATCTCCCTTGTATATACATATGAAACCAACTATCAAAGCGTCTATATAGATCCCATTAGTATGTGTCAATAGTGGCTTAAGCCAAGTGTATTAAAAAAATGTATATACAGCTCCATCGAATGTAATTAAAAGATCCCTCTCTACATACCTCATAACAGAATGCACCTGTCATGGTTGATTATATATGTCCTACCTGTTCTATGTTAAATGTTGTATTTATTGTGTATTAATATTGTTTTTGTATTTTATTGTACCCTAATGTAACAAGGCAATGATTTGTGGACCCAGGACATACTTGAAAATGAGAGAAATCTCAATGCATCTTTCCTGGTAAAATATTTTATAAATAAAAATAAATAATAGATGTCTCCCATATGTAGATATATATGGAAATAAGGGGGGAGAATAAAACAGATGTGTATTTCATAATCAGTATAGATAGTATCCATGCCATATATAGGAGTGTATAATATCTCAATTGGATGAATATTTGTATTGACGAATGGAATGGTATATGGATGGGAACATAGAGTATATATTACCTATTAAGTTCAATTTTCACTATATACCTGATGGCCTAGAAAAAGGCAAGATAGCCACTTATCTATGTGAGTATATAATAAATTGTAATTATGTACAAAACACCATAGACTATAGGAAGTCCATAGATATGGTAGATCACTAAAATAAATATACAACTATAACTACTATTTATATTATATACAACTGTATCGGCCGTAAAAGATGATCTATATCAATTATTACGAGATAAATTATGTGTATGAGAACATTCAGACCTAGAGGGGACAGAGTCTTAAGTTTATATATCCATAAACTCTCTCTCTGGAAGAGTTCCTTGTCTAGGTCACCACCTCTAGGTCCAAGTGTGACCTTTTCAATGCCAGAGAATCGAATTCCCTCTGAGGAGCCTCCGTGGTGCAGTTTCAGATGTTTTGGGACAGGAGTATCAATCAATCTCTTTGGATTCACTGACTTCACATGTTCACGAATCCTAAATTTGTAAGAGACAGTAAAGACTTTAAAAGTGGGAACGTATATAGGAGAAATAAGAGAGCTAGAAAAAGCCTTTCTGAGCTGCTTTCAACGTCAGAATACGAGACGAGCAGCTCAGAATCAGATTTCAACAAGGCGGATACAAATAGCACTTATGAATGTAATACCAGAAGCATCCTTAAAAGAGGGGTATCTTTTTTAGGCGATCCAAATATGGAGGACAATGTAGCCCCCCCCCCCAGACACAGAGTCACTCCAGACAACCTAACAATACAGAAGAAAAAGATATTAGATCATGATGAAAATCAGATCATTAACCTCTCTTCCCATACTCTCACCAAACCTGAAACACAAGTCCTACAACGAGGTCTGTCCTTCGTCCCTGTTTCTGATTTTGACAAGTTTAGCTGGATGAAGGACATACATCTATTTGCGAGGAAACTTGAGCTCCATAAATTCCATCGCATTAGAGAAGAAAAGAGAGCAAAGACGCTTGGCCTGCAACCTTCTGATATCATTCTACTGGACACACTTGTCGACCTTTAGTACAGTAATGATATACCTGAGAACTCACAACCTCCCTTCACGCAGCTTAAGAAAAAAAGTGAGTATTTTTCAAATATATCGACCTATTTGTTAGAATTAGCTGTAGTGAAATTGAAAAATTAAATAAAAAAAAGACCTCACAATCCAACCTTGTAGTAACATTACACCTAAAGAACAAATTTCTCTCAAACAACTTAACGATATGGATGATCTCATCTTCAAGCCTTCTGTGTGTGTGTTCTCCAGCGGAGGGGTCTGCAAGTATGTAGTCAGCTCCCATCTGAGCGTCGTGCATTGAAGCTGCAGCAAGGTTGTAAGGTGAGTGGTTGGTGTTGGCGTGCTGCTTTACGGTTCGGTGCCGGGAGAGTCCGCTGGCGGGCCCGGCAGCAAGATGGGCGCAACTCCGTGTGGGCACTGGATCGGTGAATTGCCGCTTCAGCCTCCTTCCCCTTCATAGCAGGTAGGTCAAGATGGGTGGCTTTATACTCCATGCGCTTCCAGAATTCCTGGCAGATTCGATCAAAGCGAGCTTCAAAGTGCTCTCTCCAGGTCTGGATCTCAGGGCTTGCTTGAAACTGCAGAGGTTGCTGCTCAGCGGCTATTTTGGGCCAAAACCGCGGTCCCCCCTCCAGCAGATCAGTCCCTTGTGGTGAGTTTGTGGGATTCCCCAGTGGGGACCGGGATGACCCCCACCGGTCCAGGGGGGGGATGCGGGACGCCAGGCGAGCTGCTGCTTGTAGCGGCCCCCAGGGTGGGGGATCGGCCGCCTCTCCCAACTAGGAGGCCGCTGTCCTTGCTAGGCGCATTTGTGGAGCGTGGTATTTCTCAAAAAAAGTTCACAAAACAGATGTCCACAAGCCTCCACGCGGTCTAGCGATGATTTATCGTTGAGCAGGACTGCTAAATTCAAGGTTTTGGCCAGTAATAGCCAATTTTAATCTTGTTTGTGTCAGAGCTCTCTGCATGCACGTCTGGCTAGCTCTGCTGTCAGGCCCCGCCCTCCCCCCCCCCCCGTTTTTTTTTAGCTTTTAACAACTTTTATTACTATTTTAAAACTTTGTTTAAAGGACTACTATAGGCACCCAGACCCCTTCAGCTTTATGAAGTGGTCTGGGTGCCAGGTCCCTCTAGTTTTAACCCTGCAGCTGAAAACATAGCAGTTTCAGATAAACTGCTATGTTTCACTGAGGGTTAATCCAGTCTCTAGTGGCTGTCTCACTGACAGCCGCTAGAGGCACTTCCGCGATTCTCACTTTGAAAATCACAGTGAGAAGACGCTGGACGTCCATAGGAAAGCATTGAGTAATGCTTTCCTATGGGCAGTTTGAATGTGCGCACGGCTCTTGCCGCGCATGCATTCCGGAGCTGACGTCAGCAGGAGGTGGAGAGTTCCCAGCGCTGGAGAAACATAAGTGACTGAAGGGGTTTTAACCCCTTCAGCCCAACAGGAGGGAGGACCTGAGGGTGGGGGGATGGGGGGGGGGCTAATGACCCTATAGTGCCATGAAAATGGGTTTGTTTTCCTGGCACTATAGTGGTCCTTTAAACTTTTTAAAAGTTTTTTAAACTTTTTAAGTTTTTTTTACTTTCAACCCCTAACTAGCCTATCCCCCAATTTCCCTACTAACGTCTACCCACCCCACCTAAATAAATAAATATTTTACAAATATTTAAGTAACTAACCAAATAAATGTAAACCCTGAGGATTGTAAAAAAAAGAAAAGTTAACTGTGGCGAAACCGACCTCGCCACGTGTCCTTGGAGGGGGCTGCTTGCCCACCTCTTGCCTTTAGACTATGGCCCCTGTTCTTTTTCCCTGCAGAAAGGCTAGTTTGTGCCTTTCTGCGGACTGTTAAAGCCATGCTAACCCAGATAGCTATGCCATGGAGCCCAGCCATATACTGAAAGACTGTATGAAAGACTTTGGCTCCATGGCGATTGAACTGTATGTATGTGATCTGAGCGCCATCCGGTAATAATGTGCGCTCAGATCTAAGCTATCTGGGATAGGTAGACTGTCTGTATTGTATGTAGTAAATGTAACCTTGTGTATTTTATTGTATTTTACTGTCTTTTTACTGCCATGTGTTTAATGGAGTTTTGCCTCTGTCCTTGGAAATAATTGGATTACTTCTCAATTATCTCCAGGATAGAAGACTCTGTGGAACTGGTTTTGGGCAGAAAAGCCATGCTTCATTTGGTCACAAAGGACTTCGATCTATCTTTTAAACCAATGGACCAATTTGGATGATTTTGACATATGTTTGTATTTGGAGTATGCTGATTCGGAAAATGTAAGTGTTTATGTGAATGTGATGCATACTTTCAAAGTTATGAATATTGTGTAAAAAACTGTATTCCTCTGCCTGTGATAATGAGATTACCCATTGTGTTCAGTAATCATATCACAGGCAGAGGGGAGGATTTTGTGTGGGAGTGTCTGTGTGTATTGGACGGATTGATTTGTTGTTCTGTAAAACCCTGTGGGCTGTACTATGTTTGTGGATTGGGAATAAAAGAGACTGTATGTGCCAGTACAGCCAGATTCTGCTTAACCCTCAAAACGAAGTGTCGTCTCGTTATTGGGGGAATTGGATTGTATGCTGACTGCCAGGAGTGTAACCCTTTCGTATGGTTTTCCTGTTCGGCTGTTTCCAGGATTCGTAGAGTTTGCAGTTCGGGAGATTGGTGCTTACAGTTGCTGCCTGTGCATCTGGAAAGGGGAATATCGCCTAAACGGTTTTTAACCTCTGGTGAGCAAAATGGTCCGTTACATTAACCTTATGGGGTTAAAAGAAAAAATCAGATCACTGTATGTGATCTGTATTTTGATCACTGCAGACAGTGATCAAAGGGCAGGGAAGGGATTAAATTTTATTGGGAAGAGGTGAGGGGGTGGTGGGATTTTACAACTAACTTTTTTTCCACAGGGAGAGACGGATAAGCACTAATCTGTCTCTCTGCACTTCACAGCTCACACGGAGCTGCAGGGAGACAGATCGGGTTTCACTGCAGCACGTGTGATCGCTCTGACTCCCGGTCACATCGGCTGAATCAGTGAAACTGCTTGCTGTAGTGTGCCTCTAACACTGGGACACACTACAGGAACATTAACCCCACGATCGCCGCGATTGTGGCAATCTGGGGTTCATTTTAGTATTGGATGGAAATTTTCCGTCCTGCGTCCTAAAGGGGAGTAATGCAATGACGGGAAATTTCCGCCCAGCGTCCTTAAGGAGTTTAAATAAACATCTAATTTTAGAAAACAAAGAAAAGACTCAGTTTTCAAAAAAAGATTTCGTCAGGAATGCAATCAGGATAAATATCAGTCTAAATCCACATACAATAGGAGCATAATTCCCCAAAATGGCAGGTCCAAAAGAGAAATGGACATCATTTTAATTTTAGAAATCAAATAGATCTAACAATATCCCAGTAAGTAACATATTTCAACCACACACTAACCTTGAACATAGGAATAACCCTTTAAGAGAAAAGAAGGAGAATAATGGATCAACAATCTCCTCCTTTTCAGAACAAAAGATTCAGGAGGAATGAGGGAGAGGAAAGACAGGTGGTAAGAGAATAAATAGGAGTTCTAGGAACTACAAAGATATTAAACCTATAGGAATTTTTAACTTGTCAGGAAAAATTTTAAAGGAAAATCATATTAGTTTTGATAAATATCAGCATTTTATAGACCTCAATAAATTTAATAGCAATTTATGTCTACATAAGATTTTTTTCGAAAGAGGAACCGTCCATCATACTTAAAAGATACTACTGGTGTATTACAAACCTTAGCAGGCTTAGAATGGCACAAGGATTTTCATTTGGTGCCCACAGACGTCTCCTCCTTATATACTAATATTAGACATAATCTAGGGCTATTCCTCTTACCCCAAAGCCCAATTAATTTCGTCCTGGAGTCAATCCAACTGAAATTGGAAAATAACTATTTTTCATTCCGTGGAGAATATTACCTTCAAAGGTGTGGTACAACGATGGGCACCAGCTATGCCAATCTTTTTATGGTGCATTGGGAATCGATCTATATGGGCGAAACCAGTAGCTGGGTGACAAACTTGGTGCTATACAAACATTACATAGATGATTTAATTATGGTTTGGAAAGGTGGAGAGGAACTTCTAAAACTTTTTTATTGAATATATTAATTCAAACAATTGGAGCATCAGTCTAACTTTCATGTACAGCAGCAAGGAGATCAATTTCCTTCATCTTACGATATATAAAGAAGAAAATCAGGTAAAGACAAAAACCTTCTTTAGGCCGTAGATGTAAATAGTTACATCCAGACTAACAGTTGCCACTACAGTCCGTGGCTGTATAATGTACCAAAAAGCCAATTAATTAGGTTAAAAAGAAACTGTACTGAGACGAGTGTTTTCATCCAACAAAGTCAAAAATTGATTCAAGACTTTAAGGATCGAGGTTATAGTGAAGTGATTTTAAATGTTGCTACAAAAGACGTAGAAGCCAAGGCAACAAAAGAGTGGCTCAAGAAGAAGCACATTAAGATTCTGGAGTGGCCTAGCCAGTCTCCAGACCATAATCCCCAGGGCCGTCTATAATATGAATAGGACCCTGGGCAAAGCATTTTCTTGGGCCCCCTGGGCCCTGTCACTGCACCCCCCTCCCCATTACGCCCAACCCGCAATCACACTGACAGACATACTGACACATACACACACAGACAGACATATTAAAACATTCGCAGATACATACTGACACACACATACACTTACACAAAAATATATACTGGCAAACATATTGACACACATTCAGACATACTGATACACACAAAAACACATACATAATCACAGACACATACACTGACAGATATATCGACACACACACAGACACACACACAGACACATACACTGACAGGCGTATTGACATACACAGACATACTGACATACACACACAGACATATACACACACAGTATGTCTGTGTGTGTTAGTATGTCTGTGTGTGTGTGTTAGTATGTCTGTGTGTGTATGTCAGTATGGCTGTGTATGTCAGTATGTCTTTGTATGTCAGCATGTCTGTGTGTGTATGTCAGTATGTCTGTTTGTGTCTATGTCAGTATGTGTGTGTGTATGTCAGTGTGTGTATGTGTGTGTCTGTGTGTGTGTCAGTATGTCTGTGTCTGTGTATGTATGTCAGTGTGTCTGTGTGTGTGTCAGTGTGTGTATGTCAGTATGTCTGACATACTGACATACACACACACAGACATACTGACACACACACAGACATACTAACACATACAAACAGACATACTGACACACACACAGACATACCGACACACACACATACTAACACACATACTAACATAGACACACATAGACATACTGACATACACACACAGACATACTGACATACACACACACAGACATGCTGACATACACACACAGACATACTGACATACACACACAGACATGCTGACATACACACACATACTAACACACACACACACACACATACACACACAGACATGCTGACATACACACAGACATACTAACACACACACACACACACAGACACACACATACATTTAGCCACCCTCCAGGTTCTTACCTTTTTATGGAGGGTGGTTTCCCTGGGGTCCAGTGGCAGGCTGAGGCAGTTGGGAGTTATCTTGAAGACCTCCCCTCCTCCCTGCCTTCCTCCTCCCACGCGGCAATTATCTCCAGTGGGAGGAAGTGACACGTGGTACTCACTTCCTCCCAGACGGTTATCCTGTCTCTCACTGTTAAAATGCACCTACCATTAACATTATAGACTGATCATTTCTTTGTCAGTGGGCAAACATTCAAAATCAGCAGGGGATCAAATACTTTTTTCCCCTCACTGTATACATTTTAGGAATTAGACAACATGTGGAATAAATTGAGTGGCCATTTCAATTTATTAACTCAAATCTAGACTACTCAAAAATGTATTATCCTAAATTGTTGGTAATTAAACAGAAAATTTTAAAAAGATCAAAATAGCAGAGCTGGACACGTAGCTGCATTGTAAATTAATTTTGAGTTCAACTGTATTTCCAATTCTGTTACCAGTATGCATCCTAAATATCTAAAGATCTTGTATGACTAGGCATTTTTTTTCATGATTTTGCTATTTCGTGATGAAACGTCATGATTTTATAAAAGACACAGAGGCTCATATTGCTTAACCCTTTCTTTACTGTCCACCAGTAGCAGCAATGAAAAAATACACAGGTTTAAAAAGGAAATCAATACAGGATGACCCAGCCAAGCCCAATTATTATTATTATTGATATAGCGCCAGCAAATTCTGTAGCGCTGTACAATTCAGGCCCCTGCATTATACTAATTATGCAGCAGGCTTCTTCTCTGTAATTACGCAGGTGGTTAACTCTAGACTCCAACCCTCATGTAGGTTCCACCCGTTTCGTTTGGTCTGCCGCCTTGCAAGCAGCGTCGGCCAGCAGAGGGAGTAGGGTTTATTGAGAGGAACTGGATCTACCTGAGGGGGTGGAGTTGAACACCCAACCAATCTACAGAGCATCTGGGTCGTCTGCACCCACCCAGGATTGGCTCTGCACCACCCCATCACTTCATCTTTCTTTGCTGCTCCACAGTCAAGATAAGTAATTAAACAGCAAAAAAGTAAGCAAACAGAAAAATTAGAGGAGAAGAAAAATATGTTTTTTATTTATATTTTTTTTAGATTTTCCAATAAAATACAAAAGCTGGTAATGTCTCTCATTTTCAATAACACTATCAATATTTAATCCCTATAGAATATAGTGTAACATGTCAAAACATGCCATATTTAAAAAAAAAAAAAAACATTGTGTAGGCATGAACAAGGAGAATGAGATAAAAAAAACAAAAAAAAAAACAAGATTATGGAAGACGGCAGTAGCATTGTGGTGGGAGCAGTCTGCCCCGGGTCTATCGCAGCATCTACCAGCTGTTGATATTCAAAATTTTTAATTGTTGCTTTTTATTGACAAGCATAGGAATGTCAGACATGTTAGCTTTATCAACAGTCAGAAAATAATGTAAAGTAGAATGTGTGGGTGAAACTTGCTGTGCAGACACAGACACCTTGTTCTTAGCTTTGGGAAATTTTCATAGAACTGAAAGATGCAAATTCTCGGTTCCCGGTAAATGCCAAGCTCAGCCTTATGTTAAGTCATTGAGGTTGCATACCACTGTTTGGAAAATGAGTTATTAAAGTATAACATCAGGTTTTTCCACTTTTTGTCACATTGTAAATCACTCAAATGTGTTTGGGAGATCTAAGAAACTGACATTGCTGTCTCCAGGGAGCTGGCAAAACAAACAAGGGAAACAGGATTAAATATGGAAAAGTACAGTAAATCATTCAAAGACTTTTAGTCGGAGTCTTGCATAAGTACTGGTTAGTTCATCATTCGATTTCACTTTTGTTTTTGTTTTCTTGCAGTTTATTGTTTGCTTATTTCGGTGTATTATATAAGGGTTGGCCCCTACACCTTCCCCTGGGTAGTAGAGTTGAGGGTTAATAACAAATCTACTCCCACCCACCACTTTAAATATATAGAATCAAAGAAGATCCAGTCCATTGGTCCTAATATGTAGAACAACCTCCTTGTTGCTTTAACCCCTTAAGGACCAAACTTCTGGAATAAAAGGGAATCATGACATGTCACACATGTCATGTGTCCTTAAGGGGTTAAAGCAGAACAGTCATCCACAAAGTATATGGATGATAAAGTCTGAAATGGGAAAATATAAGAATTTATACAATGAATGTCTGTAGTAAAATAGTAAAATGTCTATAATAAAATACCAGTGGCATGGCTTAGTTATCAGGTAAGATGGCTGCATAATGAGAGAGCTCCATAGAAACCGTAGCTACAAAAAAGATATGAGGATCTCCCAATTACACTTTTTATAATGAAGAACATGATTCACAATATGTTGGAGGAATGTTTGAACAATTTTGTTCAGCTTTTAGTTCCGATCCATTGGTGGAAATAACAACAGTTAACAAAAATCTAAGTAAACTGGAGATTCACACTGACCCTGTAGACAAAGCGTTAACCATTCACGAAGAAACGCACAATTAAATAGATGAGAAAGTGAATATACTTAAAAACCATGCAAAAGGTGTTATATAGTTTTTTTTAGGCCTATATATATAGTGGAGCGCTTATAGAAATTACTTAATACAATTGATAAAAACATGCAGTTTGCTTACCCCTTGTAAATTGTATAGGGGGTTATACACCAAGGCAGTATATAAAAGATACAAAAAAAAGAGAGTATATAGTGCAGATGGTATTAATTAAACATTGGAACTGGATGTGAAATAGGAACACTCACATAGTTCTGAGACTGATAACACTGGCTCAGTAAATCACACCGTTGTGCTCTTTTGGCAGCAATACACCTTCCCTTAGATAGCAGTATAGATCTGCATATATGTAGAAAGAAAATAAATACAAATAATGTTTGTATGGTGCATGGTGTGACATGTAGGGAGCTTGTTTACTAAATGGTGAATTCAAAGTTAAGCTCACCTTGAATATAGCCTTAAAATCCTGGCTCTGAGGTTGGAAGGCTTGGTGTCAACTTTTGGGTTGACACAACCCCATTGGATGGGTACAGAAACAGCAGAACCAGGCTTGACACGTAAGTGAAGCAAATGAAACAATTTATTAAATAAATAAAATAAATATTAAAAAGATTATAAAATCCAGTATTTACACTCAGTCCCAGATGGTTGTAGTTAGTTGATACGAGCTGCTTTTTAAGCGCTAATTACGTAACACACCTCCGCATTAAGAGGATCACCTGATTGATACTTAGTTACATAGTTACATAGTTACATAGCTGAAAAGAGACTTGCGTCCATCAAGTTCAGCCTTCCTCACATTTGTTTTTTGCTGTTGATCCAAAAGAAGGCAAAAAACCCAGTTTGAAGCACAATTTTTCAACAAGCTAGGAAAAAAAAAATCCTTCTTGACGCCAGAATGGCAGTCAGATTTATCCTTGGATCAAGCATTTATTACCCTACATTGAAAGATTAAATCCTTGAATATTCTGTTTTTGCAAGTATGCATCTAGTAGCTGTTTGAACATCTGTATGGACTCTGATAAAACCACTTCTTCAGGCAGAGAATTCCACATCCTTATTGTTCTTAGAGTAAAAAAACCTTTCCTTTGCCTCAGACGAAATCTTCTTTCTTCCAGTCTAAACGCATGACCTCGTGTCCTATGTAAAGTCCAGTTTGTGAATAGATTTCCACTCAACGGTTTGTATTGGCCCCGAATGTATTTGTATAATGTTATCATATCCCCTCTCAGGCGACATTTTTCTAAACTAAATAGGTTTAAATTTGCTAACCTTTCTTCATAGCTGATATGTTCCATTCCTTTTATTAATTTTGTAGCCCGCCTCTGCACTTTTTCTAGTGCCATAATATCCTTCTTTAGAACAGGTGCCCAAAATTGCACAGCATATTCAATATGTGGTCTTACCAGTGATTTATAAAGAGGCAAAATTATATTCTCGTCCCGAGAATGAATGCCCTTTTTCATGCATGACAATACCTTACTGGCCTTGGCCACTGCTGTTTGACATTGCACATTGTTGCATAGTTTGTTGTCTATAACAATTCCCAAGTCCTTTTCGTGTGTTGTTATCCCTAATTCGCTTCCATTAAGGGTATACGTTGCTTGTGTATTCTTTACGCCGAAGTGCATAACTTTGCATTTTTCAACATTAAATTTAATCTGCCATTTAAGTGCCAAGTCCCCCAGTCTATCTAAATCCCTCTGCAGCAAAGTAATATCTTGCTCACATTGTATTATTTTACAGAGTTTTATGTCATCTGCAAACACTGAAACATGACTTTCAATGCTGTCTTCAAGATCATTTATAAACATGTTAAAAAGAAGGGGTCCCAGAACAGACCCCTGAGGGACACCACTTTCCACTTCTGTCCAGCTTGAAAATTCACCATTAATGACAACTCTTTGTACTCTGTTTTTAAGCCAATGTTCTACCCAAGAACAAGCGTCTTCATCTATACCGATTTCCTTGAGTTTGAACACTAATCTATTGTGTGGAACTGTATCAAATGCCTTGGAAAAATCCAAATAGATCACATCCACTGCAACACCCTTCTACTTACTTCTTCGTAGAACGCAATCAGGTTAGTTTGACATGACCTGTGCTTCATAAAACCGTGCTGATTTCTGCTGATAACCATGTTCTTCTCAAGGAATTCTTGAATATTATCCCTTAATGACCATACAAATATTTTCCCAACCACAGAAGTTAAGCTCACAGGTCTATAATTTCCAGGCAAGGATTTTGAACCCTTTTTGAATATAGGAACCACATCTGCCTTCCTCCAATCCTCCGGAACACTTCCTGAAAGAAAAGAATCTTGAAAGATTAAAAACAGAGGTTCAGATATTTCTACATTTAGTTCCTTAAGTACTCACGGGTGGATACCATCAGGCCCTGGAGCTTTGTTTATATTAACTTTCTTTAGTTGCTGCAGCACCTTGTCTTGAGTTAACCAATTACAATTATTCTGCACGTTTTTAGTAGCAATCATTTGCACATCTATTGCCATGGGTTCTTCCTTAATATATACGGAGGAGAAATAGTTATTTAAAATTCCTGCCTTTTCCTGGTCTTCATTAACCCCTTCAGGATGGAGTCAAAAGTGCACGTTCTGATCAAAACAAAATGTAAACAAAACCTGGAATTTGCGCTATATGTCTGTTCACCCATAGTTCACCTCTTTCATATTAAGTGCACCCACACTTATTATATATCATTTTATTCAGGAGAAAAAGGGCTTTAATTTATCATTAACTATTCATATATGGAACATAATTTATTATGAATAAAATGTTAAAAAATGAGAGAAAACAAGATTGTTTTTTAAATTTGTATTTACGTCTGACATTTTAGCTGTGAATGTCATAATAGTGTTAGGTTTTACTGCATAAAAATGCACATATTTGTAATCAGCGATGTATCACGAGTACAACAGTACCCCCCATTAACAGGTTTTATGGTGTTTTGGAAAGTTACAGGGTCAAATATAGAACGTTCCATTTTCAAATTGAAATTTGCCAGATTAGTAATGTTACTTTTGAAACGGTGTAGTAGCCCAGAAATGAGAATTATCCCCATAATAGCATACCATTTGAAAAAGTAGACAACCCAAGGTATTGAAAGTGGGGTATGTTTAGTCTTTTTTAGTAGCCACTTAGTCACAAACACTGGCCAAAATTAGCGTTCATATTTCTTTTTGAGTGAAAAAAGAAAAACACTAATATTGGCCAGTGTTTGTGACTAAGTGGCTACTAAGAAAGACTGGACATACCCCATTTGCAATACCTTGGGTTGTCTACTTTTGCAAATGGTATGCCATCATGGGGGTAATTCTCATTCTTGGGCTACCATACGCTCTCAAAGGCAACAACCAATCTGGCAAACTTCAATGTCAAAAAAATAAAATGCAAGCCTTATATGTGACTCTCTTACTTTCCAAAACACCATAAAACCTGTACATGGGGGGTACTGTTATTCTCGGGAGACTTCACTAAACACAAATATTAGTGTTTTAAAACAGTAAAACATATTACAACAATAATATAGTCCATAAAAGTGCCTTTCGTTTGTAAGAAATGCAAAAAAACGTAACTTTTACTTAAAATATCATCGTTGTAATACAATTTACCAGTTTGAAACACTGATATTTGAGTTCAGCGAAGTCTCCCGAGTAAAACAGTACCCATGTACAGGTTTTATGGTGTCTTGGAGAGTTACAGGGTCAAATATAGTGCTTGCGAATTAAATTCTCTGCACTTTCTCCCTGTGTTATCAGGCATGTCAATCAAATTTTAATTAATCAAATCGCATAATTATGTTAAAAGATTACTTAAATATACATGTAGAATTTTAATATATATGCATTTATAGGTATTTAAGTTCTACGTGTATACTAATGTAATATTTTATGTAATTATATGTATTTATAAATATATATTTATATATTTGCAGTTATTTGTATTTTATATATAGATAGAAATATATAGAATGTCATTCTAAGTGTATTTTGTTACCAATATATATATATTAATAACAAAATACAGTTAGAATGAAATTACATATGAATATATAATTTATATTAAATTTTGTTTCAATATTTTATTTATTTTATTACTTTATTTATTATTGTAATTATAAGTATATATATATAAGATGTGTATATATCTATTATATATATATATAATATATATATTATATATATGTAACGTCATTCTAAGTGTATTTTAATACTAATATATGTACTTATATTAACATTAAAATACACTTTGTATGACATTACATATATATATAATATGTATATATATTATATATATATAAATACATTTCTATTTTAATTTTACACATGTTTATTTTTTTTATTTTTTTTTATACATTTCAGACAGTCCCCCTGCTGGCAGATCCACAGCCAGCTATAGGGGGCCATGTGATCGCTCTTTGAGAGCGATCACATGGCCCCCGGGGGTCTCATTTGCCGGGGGAGGGCTGCCTGGGTTGTCAGGCAGCCCTCCAGAAGAGGATAGCAGCAGAGGTAAATTGGAGCTGCTGGGGTTGCAAGCCGTTACAGCGTTCTATGCCGCCGCAACGGCTTTAAAGTCCTTTTAATGCGAGACGGCATAGAACGCCGTAACGGCGTTAAGGGGTTAACTAACACCCCCGTTTCAGTTTTTAGTGTACCTACACTTTCATTTTTGGGCTTTTTAGAATTGATGTACTTAAAAAATGCTTTGGGGTTGGTTTTGCTCTCTTTAGCTATCATTTTTTCATTTTGAAGTTTAGCAAATCTAATTGCCTTTTTGCACGCTTTATTTGCTTCCTTACATCTTTTATAAGATGCATCTGGTTTGTCCGAATTAAATGCTTCAAATGCCCTTTTCTTATTTTTAATCTCTTGTTTTACTTCTCTACTAAGCCACATTGGTTTTAATTTGTTTCTTTTATATTTATTTCCCAATGGTACATACTGAGAAATGTACCTTTCTAATATTTGTTGGAAGATTATCCATTTATCCTCAGTGTTCTTTTCACTAAAGAGTTTATGCCAGTCAATATATTGTAAAGCTGCCCTTAACTTATTGAAATTGGCCTTTTAAAAATGATATGTTTTTGTATACCCCATGTGCTTTTGTTTTTTTGAGTTTATTTCAAAGGACACTATATTGTGATCACTATTTCCCAAGTGCTCACCTACTTGAATGTTGGTCAAAAGATCAACGTTGTTTGATAAAAAACTAGGTCCAAACAAGCGTCCATTCTAGTTGGTGCTTGTACAAGTTGTGACATGAAGGTGTCATTTAACAAGTTTAAAAACCTAATTCCCTTTGCTGAGCTACAAGTCCCTCTGTCCCAATTTATGTCCAGGTAATTAAAATCTCCAATAATTAAAGTGTTACCAAGATTTGCAGCTTTCTCAATTTGCTCAAACAGCTGTTGTTCCTCGTCAATATTAACATTAGGTGGTTTATAACATATCCCAACCAATAGTTGGTTTCCCTTCTTTTCCCCCAAGCAGATATCTACCCCTAAAGCTTCCACATTTTCCTCATCGGATTCCACTTGCTTAAGATTTGGCTTTAAATCATGGTTGACATACAAACATACCCCACCACCCTTCTTGTTTTTCCTATCCTTCCTAAATAACATGTACCCATTTAAGTTAACTGCCCAGTCATGTGTCTCATCCCACCATGTTTCAGTTATGCCTATTATATCGTATTGTTTAGTGTATGCTACTGCCTCTAGTTCCCCCATTTTGTTATTTAGGCTCCTTGAATTAGTAAGCATACATTTAATATCATGAGTCACTTGTGCTTTTTGTGAATTATCAACATTACATAGCTTCTCTGTTCTCTGTACTTGAAAAACAATTGAAATTTGCGATTGTGAAAACATCTGAATTAGAAGACCACAGCAGAATAAATAAACTTCGAACTTACGTAATCCCCAAATCCGTACCCGTGAATGAGCTAATGGATTTTGCTGAAGGAATTATTCGATCAATTTTGGCGAATTCGACGAACTTAGAAATAACCATAGATCGATGTAGCAGATTCTCTAAGCTTAATTCGGCCCTGAACGATGTTTCTAGAGACGCTATTCCGAGAATGCACTATTATCAAACTAAAGACCAATTGATGTCTAAAACGAGACAGGGATCAATACAAAAATGTAAAATATTTTCAAGACTTATCTTCGTCAACATAAATAAAAAGAAGAGAATTTCAGATATTTATAAAAAGGTCTTTAAAATAAAAATATACATAGGGTTTTCCCGTTAGAATTTTATTGTTACATAGATCAAAATTATAGTATAACAACACCAGAAGAGGGACAAGATTTTCAATCTACTATGGATTCAGCGGAACCTCTTACACAAAAACTATAAGAAAATCTTGTAGAAAGGAACAAAGGAATATGTGAAATAATAAATTAATTCATACATCCATAAACTGTGATTTATAAGAAGAGATTTATTTGGTTCCCCCTTCTTTTTTTCTTTTGACATATTTTTTTCTACTTCTCCTATGTTCTGTCCAAGCTAAACATATATTTAAAAAAAAATGAATGTCATTAATCTGTCATCAGAAAGTTTTGATGATGACATGTTGCAAAAGATTATTTAAGAAATATATTATTATTTTTACTTTTATTTTTTTTCTGCTTACAAAAATATTATATACATGTGTTCAATTATATTTGTGCAGATGTATGTATATAAGCATTAGCTCGAATCTTCGAAATATAGGATCTCAACCCACCCCCACTCAATAGGCTTATGTGTTTTTTCAAGAAAGATTAAAAAAAATCTATATTTCTCCTCTCACAGCCTAAATGTTTTGTATATATTTTTCTTTTATTTCTATTACTAATAGGATATATTGCCAAGTTTATTTTGCCCCTTCTTGGAATTTTTATATTTTTGCTTTTATTTTTTACTTTTTATCCAGCCATACATTAATTTTTAAATATATATCTTGATATATATTATCCTTTTCCATGTGAGAAATATAACCATATGAGAAATATTATATATTATATGTTCATTTACCATATGAGAAACACAATGTTAATATATTGTATTGTACGGGTTTAATGTATAATGTGTCACGGTAACATACAACAATAACTTGGTTTACTGTGACATAGCTCTGGTTACAACATTTTCATTTCAGTCTTAATGTGAATACTCTTGTACTGCATAAGTTGGGTTCTCTTTTATTTTTATCTAGTTGATATTCCAATTAATGTTTTATAATGATGTTAAAATTATTATCATTTAATGTCAGAGGCCCGAATACAGACAAAATACAGACAAAAGAACACTGTTCCTTTAAAGAAGGCAATATTAAGGGGTCATTTTGTTCTAAGGGTGTCTCATATCTTAAGAGAACTAGATCAAAAAAATTAAAAACACTTGAAAATAAGTTGTATAATCTAAATCAAGTGAATAAATTCCGCCAATCTGCTTTTTTTTTTTTTATCAGCTATGATAGCGAACATCAAAATACAAATTACTACGATTTCTTGCCTTTTTAGGCATACGTTGAGGTCCGGCATACATACCCTGTTCTTCCTTCTGCTTTGGCTAATATCCTTCTCCTTGTGTGTAGGGGTTACCCAAATCCTGACAACCATTAACTTTCTTCAACAAAATTCATCCAACTACAACTATAAACGTTGGCTCCTCTTTCACTGAACCAATAATGGTGGAAAAAGGGCTCTAACAGAACCAGAATAGTGAGACTACAATCACTTTAAAATCGACTCAAAAATATCGAACCGCAGATTGTAATTTATTCCCTAAATATTTTAAAGAATATTATGTATATTTTTCTTAATCTTAAAAATAATCAAATTCTATATAAAACTGCACAGGAGAATATGATGTTGCTTTTAAAAATAAATACCGTATTTATCGGCGTATAACACGCACCTCATTTTAAGAAGGAAATATATATATCTATTTATGCGGATTCCGGTGATATTGGCTTAGCCTTCCTTTCTACACACCTCTGTAGGCTTGTGTAGTGTTTTCTCTCCGGTTTTCTTCTACCGGGCGTTTGTTTTTACTCTGTGTACGCAGTTGCCTAGCAACTACGCTATTTACGTAACACGCAACACGTCACACGCACGATCTCACGTGGTGTCTTGCACTTCCGGGTTCTCAGTCTGCCAGCTGTCCGATCATCTTACTGGTAAGCTCATTACACAGTTATGTATATAATGTAAGTAATTTTCACTTGTCACTGTGATCTTGATAAAGACCCAGCAGGGTCGAAACGTAGATTTTTTTGTATATACCACAGTTATGTATTCTTTGGGAATGCAGTAAATAATTTTGCACTATAATTAAGACCTAGTGTGCTCACTTTATTGCTTTTTTATATATTTATATATATATATATATATATATATATATATATAAATAAACCAAGTAGGGTAAAACTAACAACTTTACAACACCTCAAATTGAATGGTGGCTTGAGTGTCCCTGATTTTTGGAAATATTATTATGCTATAAACGTTGCCACCACCTTTCCATTTAATTTGACTATTAACAGACCACATTGGTTAGAAATGGAAACGGAAAAAATACAATATAACTCCATAAAAGAAATACTATAGTTACCCCAAATAAACACCCAGAGATTTACAGTATGTTCCCTACTACCAAAATCACACTCAAGGCATAAGATATTATTTTTTTAAAACTGTTAGACTGTCCTTCAATCAATCACGATATATTTCACTATCCATTGTAAATTATCATATACCCCCATTAAACCTAAATAATTGGCATTTCCATTTTATATTTACCATAGATGATTTCTTTTTAGGAAATTCACTATGTCATTTAGTAATTTAAAAGATAAATGTAGCTTATCAGATCATATTTTACCAGAATTTAATTTAATAATACATACAACAAAGGAATTTGATCTAGATAAGAAACAACAATATAAATGACTAATTAAAAACAAATATATCTCCTTAATCCATATCGCAAAAATACTATTTAATACATATTTTTTTTGTAAAAATATATACACTATGTACAACTATGTATGTATGAATGGATTCCCTTATTCCCTGTTACTATTATACTATTTTAATACTTATTATTGTTTGTTAAAAAGTAAGAAAATCCGCTAATAATATTTGACAAGAATAAAATACCAGCGCAATGCATTGATAAAAGTGTAGCAACTAAAGTACAGTTATGCGGTATAAGAATTAAAAAAGCACTTTAAGTAAATAATGATGTTGTACAGCATACCAGCTGTCATCTATGTTACATTGCAAATTTGGTGGCTTTATCCACAGTAGACATGAGTTGGTTATGGAAATCAGAACAGTAGCAAATACTCATATATTGAACGTAGTTAGTGACAATAATTAAACAAATCTATGAATGAGAGATATTTGCTTTAGAACGTGTAGCAATGCTGCCATCTAGTTGTTACAATAGGCAATGCAATCAATGTATTTACTAGGAAATACAGTAAAGCCTTGTATGAAGACAAATAAATCTCAAACTAAAATTGCAATGTATCTCAATGGAAACATTATCGTTGGAGACAGCTTTAAATTCCTGTAAAAAAAACAACAACAACAGAGCAATAACGCCATAAAGTGACATAGAATTCTTCCTGTCAACCTATCCATACAATATTCATTTTATATTAGAGTTAAAGCAGAACAGGGTGAAGAATCAAACTTGCATTGGGGACTGCAATGACCATATTTGACTTTGCAGTTCAAGGTTCATATTTAAAGATCTACTTGTAAAACTCCAAAGGTTTGGCTGCCTTTTAGAGGATGTTAGTACACATTCTACATTCCTATACATGGGTACATTACAATCCAACATCCAGTATCTGATCGGCACCTTCTTGCTTTTTATATAGTATTGAGTGAGGTTTTTTCTATGCAATCACAACCCAAAAAAATCACAACTTTTTCTTCCATTAATGCTGCCAAAGCTTTGAATCTTTATTGGCTTAAAACTGGACTTAACTTCGGTCAGGCCCGTTTACGACAAGATCTTGAGATCAATACTCAGAATTTTCAAGGTGAAAAACAAACCAAATGGGTCCATCTAGATCTGACCGGTCTATTTTTACTGTGCACTGGTGATATGCGTGTCATTAACTTATTATAAATAACATTGATATGCATGCATGTTTCAATAAACATGTTCATATGAGACATTTTGTTAAAAGTCTTAATTTGCTTTTTTTGATTAACAAAGAATTATTGCTTGAACACATTATCAACTCAGGGGAGCTTTGCTTACAGGCAAATGCTTTGAAATCTTTCTGGGTACTGGGTATTGTGAGAAAATGACTTTCTGTGCTTTCTCAAGTTCTTTTTGCTTCTGCTTGTTTTCACAGGGTCCAATGCTTCTCTTAATGTGTCAATAAATCTTCTTCGGAAGGACATGATTGCTTAAGAATGGCTGTTTAATGTCAATAAAAGGCTCCTCTTTCACTGAACCAATAATGGTGAAAAGGGGCTCTAACAGAACCAGAATAGCGAGACTACAATCACTTTAAAATCGACTCAAAAATATCGAACCGCAGATTGTAATTTATTCCCTAAATATTTTAAAGAATATTATGTATATTTTTCTTAATCTTAAAAATAATCAAATTCTATAAACATATAAAACTGCACAGGAGAATATGATGTTGCTTTTAAAAATAAATACTATTTATATTCCCTCTGGACAATGTAACTAATGCACATAACTCTATCACCAATTTGTGCACAATCACTACTTTTGTTTTAATTTGTTATTCTTCAGTGCCTTTTGTTTACAGTTCTTTTTGTATAATTCATGAGTATTCCACCCGAGTGAATATCATATTTGTCATAAACTTTCAATAAAAGGAAAAAAAAAAGGAAAAAACACAAGTAATACATTCCATTGTACAGTTTTAAGTATAGAAATAAAGCAGATATTGTATGCTAGGAACTGACATTGTACATGTTTATGGCAATAGTTCAATGGGATTGCAATTGTGCCTCTGTCATGTTAAGTTTGTTAATAGCCCTGATTGGTTAGGGCAGTGTCTTGTAAGAGAAAAATCAAAACTAACCTTTTTAATAACCATATCTGCTAAACCTGTGAAATCATTTCTAAATGAATTGTGATGTATCCACATTTTGGGCAATCAGCAAAATTTCTCAAATCCTGAACTCTAAAACTTTATGTGGAAGAATTACAAAACAAACAGACAATGGACGAATCGTTTGATTTGTTTGTGGTCAGTCTTTGGCACCAAAAAAAAAATAATACAAAAAATAGATTATGGCTAGTTTTGGAACAGCCTCTAAATGTTGATTATATTCACAGATGAAGCTATAAATTACCAATAAATGGGGGAAAAATGGGGAGAATTTAAAAAAAAATGATATATTACACATTTAATAAATATATAAATGTATAAACATAGATTATTTCCTGTTCCTCCACTTTTTTCCTTCAATTGTTTCCCTCTGCTGATTACTTCTACTTACTTAATCTGTGAAACAAATGGCACAAAAAAGCACCTCTTGGTTTACTACAAAACATAATATTCTTGAAAGTATTATTTTGCAGTATGTTGATTGGTCAAATTTCACATTATTTTAGTTTGTATGAAACGCCACATGGAAAAAACCTGAATCTCCTGAACCAAATTGTTTTATTGTTTGGCTGAACTGAATTTATTTCACTGTGTACAAATCGGATATCTGCATTATTAAATAACACTGAACAAAAAAAAAGTAGAACTATCCTGTTTTACAACTCTACATTGAAGATGTGCGACAGAGCAAAAAGGTAATTTGGAGTACCTCCTTATTTAAGAGTTACTATCTGGCAATTTGTACTATTCAATGATATGCTGGGAAGTAA